>NC_079494.1:116369369-116677418 GCF_030052815.1 Hevea brasiliensis
CTTAATAATTTTTTTTCGAATAATTTAATAATTATAAAACTCATTTAATCAAATTTATATTAAATCTATATATATATCCTAACAATTAATCTGAAATCCAAATCACCGCCTTTGACCAATGGATCAAAAATTCTACAAAACGCGCGCAAAACACCTGGCCTTCTATCTCCTCTCGAGCACTCCTCTCCTCTCCTCTGCTCCTCGGACCCAATCTCCTTCTCTCCCTCAGGCAAGTATCTCTAACGCTCCAAAATCCTCGCCATCGTCACCTCTCGTGTGCACAAACCAATCAAATTCCTCAAATTCACAATCGACGATTGTGTTAGCTGCTTTCTCTGGTTCAACAAACGCATCTTCCCTTACTTCTCTCGCCGAAGGCCTACAGATGTTCGATTAATTGCGGACATGGCCACTTATTCCGAAATCAATATTGGGGGTTAGTGTGCTGGGTGCGCGGGGGGATCACGAGCAATAGGGGTGCCGTTCAGATTTCTGCGTACGATGTTGTGATCGAGAGGGATCCCAATGCGGAGCTCTTCCACCGATTGAATTGCAATAGGCTCGCTCCCATCTGTGACGGCGTCACCGCTCCGTGTAAGTAGTACTGATGGTTCTGAAAGTTCTTTCTTTCTTTTTAGCACTTTTGGTTTCTTTCCTGATTAAGATGGTAGTGTTACTGTATACCGATAGGGATAGATGGTGTGATTTTACTCTATTGCAAGTAAGTTTTTGCTAAAATCTGATTTAGCCAATTGTGGAAATGGAGACAGATTCATACTATGGCCATGATTACTTTTGATTTATTTGTTGTGAATTTTAAGCTCCATGTTTGATGGATCATGGAGCCCATTGATAGTGAAGGCAGTTGTTGAAACCCGTTACTGGTGTGGAGAATTGGATTATAAAAGCTGATGCTAACCTACCCATTTGGAGTTATCCGTTATATATTTATGAACCTGAAAGCTACGAAAGCAAGTCGTGACAAAATAGTAGATGCTGTTGATTGGAAGAATTAATGTTATGACATGTGAGAGAGCCATAACAATAGAACATCGTCCTCTTTTGTTGCTCATCCAAAGATTTTTGCATTTATAGCAAAGCGTTTAAAAAGTGCTGGCCACTGATTATACAGTATGTCAGCCATTGAGAGTTATTATCCGTGGTGGATATTCTCAGCCACTTATTCCAAGGTTCTCTAATTAACACTTACTGGCGGGTAGTAAGATATTTGCTTTACTTGGTGTCTTTTAGTGATAGAGCCGCTGAGGCAAATTCATGCTGATTGGGTACATGAACCACTGAAACCATCAGCATGCCAGTGAATTGTGGGCATTAGGAGTCTAGTCCAGTTTAAGTGTGATGCATGAGGAAAATATTAGGGCTATATTTTTCTTTCATGTTACTAAGAGCATATGGAAGTGGAATAGCTATACAAATTTTAGTTTTTACTTTTAAGTTGGATGTGGTTCTAGCTAGCTGAACAATTTCATGTTGATCTCCTGAATGGATTTTGAGAAGTCCTCGCAAATTCTTTGCTTTTCGTTCACTAATCTCTTGCTTTTCTTTTGAAGAAAGGGCATAATACTATTAGACAATAGTACAAATTACAATACATATTATTAAGACCAAAGCAAACTGTTACAGATTGTTGAATGATTTTATCAACTATATGATTTTGTCATTGATTTGACAGTTTTATTAAAAATCTGATCTACCTGGCACTCTTTTCGACTATCATTTATGTTAAAAACAGATTATGACCCTTCATTTCTTTTACTGTTGCTCATAGAATTAACTATTTTTCCACATAGTTTATTTTAATTGATTATCCTACTAACAGACTGCCTTTCACGAAAGTGCTTGTCTGTGCAGACAAGTATTTATGTTTTCCTTTAAAGACTTGGGATTTGCTGTAGTCATATTACACGCTGTTGTTTTTGGATTTATTCTGTATATTCACTGAAAATCTTCAATTGTTGATTTGATGGGCAGTAGATAGGAACTCTAGTTGTTAAGCAAAACAATTTTGACTATAATATTGTATTTGATTGAAGGGAGTGATTATTGGTGGTGGAAACAATGTTTCCATTGTTTTATGTTTGGAGTTGTCAAAAATTGATGTGTGCGTCTCTGTTTTTTCTTTGGTGGTTGTTGTTCTGGCGGGGGTGATATCATCACGTAGAAGGGTTAAGATTGCTCCATGATCTTTCTTGCTTACAGAAGTGTTCATGTGGGAGGGAGAGATCCTAGGGTAGTCTTACCTAAGTTAATTTCTGATGTGGGATGGGAGTACAAGTATTTAATGCTGATAAAACGGTGGGGGCATTTGGACTTAATCCATGACTAGCTAGGCGAAAAAGGCAGGTGTTGTGGTTGAAAAGAAAATGATAAAAAAATAAATGGATTAGACATGGGCTTCATGATTTGATGGGCAACATCAAGGATGATGAGGGATGGGAAAACGAATAAGGGCAAGCAAGCCGGTGACAAGTCACAGGATCTTTGCTCAGGTCAATGAAATGAAGAAAAACGGAGCCAAGTTTTTTAAGGTGAAACACATCCCCATTTTTTTTTTCCAACGAAAAGTGAAAAACTTCACATCAGTATGAATAACAGGTCAATGAATTATTTTGCTCTTGAAAGTGTTGGCGTACAAGAGCCACATTTGCACGTAGCTTCAATTGGTGATGTGTCCATTACTGACCCTTCATAGGGCTTTTTAAAGGGATATCAAAAGTGGTCTATGCACTATGAACTCCGCATTCCATTTGGACAAAATTGAAAAAGGAATTGCTACGAACTGTATATGAATAGAGATGCGAGGAAAGTGGAACAAATAAATAATTGGGAGAAGTGCATTCATCGTACCCTGATTGTTAGAGATAATATCCAGCTCATGCAAGATAGGATAACAAATTAAGTTTAAGTTTCTGTTGGCTATATTATAGCACATTTAGTTCACATGTTTATCTCCTTATTTTCTGTAAGTTGTAACAAATCTCTGTATATATTCAGTAACATTATCAATACAAAATCATCAAAATTCCCTCAACATCAATCTCTGTTACACTGATGATAAATCAACCAGTCAAGTCCAAAACTTTCTTAGGCCAACATTAAATACCTGTGACCCTCTTAATGGCTCATACTCAAAACTTCTTCTAATAGATAGAGGAAATTCGCAGGTTAGTACACAGAATTGATAGGCCAACCTAATTCTTGGCCACGTGGCTTTACCATCACTCATGTAACCCGCAAAGAAGCATCCCAAAGTCTTCTAATTGTTTGGTACATAGATAATGAAATGCTACAGTAAACAATTCCATCTGCATACGAGTGAAGAACATGACATCAAGAGAAAAAAGTTCCTATATTCTATAGCCCAAAACCCAAATTGACAAGAATTCTTGAAACGTTTGTGAAATCTAAGAAAAATATGAGGTGGGTAGGGATGGGGATTTTAAAAGCTGAAAAAAGCAAAAGAAGCAGCAAAAAAGAAAATTGAATACTACCCAATTGCAGATACTTTGCCCATAGTATAAATACAAGATCATCCTTTGACTGCCCCGTTAGCCTACTTATTACTTTCACACTTAATTTGAACAATATCCCGGTTTTGGACACGTCTGATAAAAAAATCATAATTACAGCTGTAATTGTTTTTACAAATAATATTCCTATCGGAACCAAATCCATTAATTTTCGCAAACTTGAGATGGTGGACCCTAAATCCATTATTGGCGAAAACATTACCGACCTCAGACCTAATTGAGAAGTGAAGGGTCTGTGTACACTAATCAAATTAGTTAGAATAGGTTAGATCCAATTTTAAGAATAGTCTGACGTCTGCAGATCCAGATACCACGTGGCAATTTGGTAGGAGATAAGGTACAATAAGAAGCCATAAAAGAGAGAGAGAGAGAGAGAGAGAGAGGGGGGGGGGGGGGGGGGGGGGGTGGGTGTGGTTGGGGAAGGAAGAAAAGGATAGTGGAAGGAATCATAAATTGATGATATCTGTATGGAATCCAAATAATATAAATATGTGGTGTCCTCTTAGATACCATTCTCATTGTCATGGAAATGGGGGTGTCAAATACTCAAAAACAGTCTCTCAGTCAGAAAATGAAAGATCTTCAAGCGGTGGGGAGAATCCCCTCTTTCCCTCTAGATAAATCATTTAACCTTAGGGCCCCATTCCTCTTTAATTTGTGCTACACCTTGCTCTTCTACTACTTCTAGTATTCTGAAGTAAGGACAAGGAGAGGGTGGTAGTCTGCAATTGCAATGGAGACTCCAGCACCTGTCAAATTTAATGGTCCTACAACATTCACCTACAGTCTGCTATGTTGTCTTCTGAGTCTCCTATGTTTTTCTTTTCTCTCTTTTTAATATAGAAAATTCTTCAAAAGAGGATGATCAGTTAGGGGTTAAATTTTAATTTTTTTATTGTAAGATAAATTGTTGATTATCGAGTTTCTAGTTCAACTACAGTGCTCATGTGACATGGTTTAAAAATTGTTTTTATGGTCATTGAACTGGTAATTAAGTGGTTGAATATATTTCTCCTAGTGTAGTGTAGAAGATCGGTCATTTTAAATTAATAATGTTATTATTTTTAAAAATTTCTGAAATATTAAAAAAAATTATTAGATTTTGAGGAGACAAAAAAAGAGCTTTTCTTCTCTCTAAATCTCTAATAAAGCTAATCTATCTATATTTTCTTGCTTTTAATTATTCTATGGACATCTTCATAGGAAAAAAAAAAACAAAAAAAGAAAATGTCTGTAGACCGTAGTGAGTTAGTAATGTAATAGAAAAAAGAAAAGAAACTTGCCACCTAATCTCAAATTTATGCTTAATCATTTATCATGAATAGAAACAGAAGCTCTCCCTGTCTCCATGATAGTGGGTTGCCACGTTGGGTAGAAAAGATTGAGAGTTTCGTTGGACAACTATGACCCGTTCAAGTTTCGACGACCAAATGGCTGAAAATTGGTGGAAGCTTCACTAGGGTGTGGTGGGGTTGTATTGTATTAGTGGTTAAAGGATTCCCAATTTGGAGATGAAACTCAGGGCTGCTCTGTTCCCTTCCTTGGACTGATTCGCCGTCAGCTCTATTAGTTTAATTCTATAACTCATCAGCTAGTGTGCTAATTTATTGCTACTAGCCTTGAAATAATTAAAGAATAATTAAGCTATGAGATGCGAGGAACCAGACACGGTCATCCACATGTGGCATGTGTAGAAAAGATTAGTCAACTAAGAAAATTGAGGCAAGGAGCAGAACTTAAATCAAGAAAATTTCTTCTGGCTGGTGGCTAGGTATTTAACATTGGCTTGACAAATGACAGATAGTTGCACAAAACTCTAGGAGATTGGCGTGGGCAGCGGGGTGCGTTGGGCTTGGGGTTGGGGCCCGAACAAGATCCTACATCCATGTAAACAAATGAATTCCCATGAAGGGGCCCAAAGCACAAATATTTTCTTTTTGCTTTAATCCATGCATGAAACAAGTTTATTCATGAGAAGACATCAAACTACTCGAAATAAAAAGCTTAATATTGTTAAAATTGCCTTGTTTCTCTTGGACACTAGTCTTGATTCAGTCAAAAAAGAGCCCTCAAAATTGTGTAGCAGACAGGCACATGGACACAATACTAAAAAGCAACAAAGAAGGTTTTGAGGAGGAGATGCATTGCTTCTTCTAAATTTCAATGCCCATTTCCATATATTACATCAATCTCATATCATAAACCACAAAAAAAAAATTTGCGTATTTATACTATACATTGGAGAAATGAGCAAACTCTTCTTCTAACAAAAATTCCCTATTTCTAAAACCTATGCACCTATGCTATATTCATATCTCATAGCACAAAAACCCACGTTAATTCAAGGAACACTCCCAACCAACACTACACAAATATCCCCTAAACACACTTCCTTGCAAATAGGCTAACACACCCAGCTTTTGTCCTTGCAAGCAAGACATTATAAAGAAGAGAAGACCTAGAAAGGGATACCCACTATTAACAGCCTTTCCAAGTATCCATACATGATACATACGTTCTCTTTATACCCTTTTGGTTCTTCTTTAAATGCTGTTTCACCCTCTCTAAGAAGACCAAATGGAAGAATGGGCGGTTCGTGGTAGAATAGAATAAGATCAAAAACTAACATTGCTGACCACGGGCAGTTGTGATTGTTTTATTTTCTTTAGTATGGTGAAGGGGAGGGCATTCTTTATTGGGTATGACATTCCTTGTGAGCTGCTGGTGAGCTAAGTTAGTACCCATTTGGCTTCTTCTCTTAAATCCCCAAACAGAACCTTGGTTTGAAAAAGCCTTGTAGAGTTGGCCTTGAATTTGGAGTTAAAAACTAAATAATAAAAAGGCGAGAGAGAGAGAGAGAGAGAGAGAGAGAGAGTTTTTGTGTGCGTGTGGGAGTTCTTTCACTTGCAGTTGCACTTGCACTTGCATTTGCACTTTATTCTCTTCTTCAAATTCGATACTTTGCTCGGCGTCCAGAACGAGGTTTTTGGTTATCTTGGAAGCTCTCTCTTCCTCTTTCTCTTTTTATTTCTCCTACATTGTATTGTTCTACTCGCGCAATCTCATAGTCTTACTTCCACGCATCAGTTATCTCTGTCTGTTTCTGGTTTTAATTGCCTGCCTCAGTTCTCCTCATTTGTTCTGTTTTTCTCTGAACTGGACTCAGGAGGGGAGAGAAGGAAGAAAGCCTGAACCGGGCAACTGGGTTTCTTGGATTTTACCTTGTTTATAAAGTGCCTGGGAACTGGGACTTTCTTTTGATCCCTCATTTGTTTTCTCTTCATTATTTGAGGAAGCAGAGCATTACCCATTTCTTCTCTTCTTCTCTTTCGCTTTAATCATTGAGTTTTCCCCCCACTGGTTTTAGCATAAAATCAGAGCGTTCTTAGAAACTTATACTTGGCTCTTTCCAGAAAACTTCGTTTGTAGGATTCTTTCTATCTCCAACATTCACATTCTATTACGAGCGAAACCCAGAAGACATCGATTGATAGTTTAATAAAGAGGAATCGAAATCGACAATTATTGCCATAAAAATTTGGAAAGCTTTATGAATTTGTGAAACAATGAGAGATGGGAACTCGAAGAAAAGCAAGGTTTGTGAGGTGCCTTAAAAAAAGAAAATCTTGTTTTTCATGCATAGATGTTCTAATAATTGCTGACTTTGTTTCTGCGTTATTGGTGAAGCTTTCATGGCCCAAGACACTGGTCAAGAAGTGGTTTAATTTCAAGAGCAAAGCTGAGGAATTTCAAGCAGACGATATCGTTTATGGAGGTGATTATTGGTCTTATCTCGTTCTGGATTTTGGGAATCTTGGCCCTCTGTGTCAAGAACAAAATGGGATTTTTCTCTTCAACTCGGTAACTGAGTTGCTTTTGGATTCTTATGGACCTGAACAATTTAGCATTATTCTTCATCCGCTTCAATGACTGTTTTGTACAATAAAAATGTGTATTTGGATTCTTATGCGGTTCTGCTACTTCCATTTTCAGCTAGAGATCTGTTAATTTGTTCTTTTCCGCATCTGAATTTGAATTATTTTGTTTTTCCTCTTGGCGAAGAATATCTTTGTTTTTTTGTGTTTTTCGAATATGTTGGATTGATGCATTGGCAGTGGAAAGAGCACAGCTTTAACAACTTTACTGTGTTTCTTTTTCAGGTCGTGATGAAGATTGGAGGAGCAACTTCTCAGAGAGAGAGGCATGCACCATCAAGAAAAGCAAGACAGGTTCAGTATCAGACGCCTTATATTGCTTTGGACCACACCTCCATTTAACCCCTTAATAATCTTGATAAAAGGAATATTTATAATTACTATTTGTTTTGCTTTTTCATATCTTGGCTTCAATGATTTTTCTAGTCTCTAAACTCCCGCTTTGATGAGCAGATAGATTGAATAAGAGGAACTCTGATCAAGTCCGTAGAAGTAAGATGGACATTGATGCTGCACAAGTCACTGATGTTCACAATTATAGGTGTGTTCATTGTGCTACATATATTTGTTTCCTGCTGAAAGATGGGTTATTCTGTTTTAATTGCTGTGCGACTGCAGGATTTTTGTAGCAACATGGAATGTGGGTGGAAAATCTCCACCAAGTTATTTGAATCTTGAAGATTGGCTTCATACTTCTCCACCTGCTGACATTTATGTTCTTGGGTACGTCCAGTTAATTAAATTGTCTGTTTCATTTGCTTTAACAGATCAAGTTTGGTAATACTAAGCAATCCTTTTGATCTTATTGACTTTAGGTTTCAGGAAATTGTTCCTCTGAATGCTGGCAATGTATTGGGTACAGAAGATAATGGCCCAGCCAGAAAATGGTTAGCTCTCATTAGGAAGACTCTAAATAGTCTTCCCGGTGCAAGTGGCGGTTACCATACTCCTTCCCCCATCCCTGATCCAATTGTAGAATTGGATGCAGACTTTGAGGGATCGACAAGGCAGAAGGCCTCATCTTTCTTCCATCGACGCTCCTTTCAATCATTGAACCGCAGCATGAGAATGGATAGTGACATGGCAATGCCACAACCTAGACTTGATAGGCGTTTCAGCGTCTGCGATAGGGTTATCTTTGGGCATAGACCAAGTGATTATGACCCTAATTTCAAATGGGGTTCATCCGATGATGAGAATGGACCTGGGGATTCACCTGGAACCACCCATTATTCACCTATTGACTACAGTGGATCCTTCTCATTGGAGGACAGAGATAGGCAAATGGGGCAATCAAGGTACTGTTTGGTTGCCAGTAGGCAAATGGTTGGAATATTTATAACAGTATGGGTAAAGAGTGATCTCAGAGATGATGTTCGCAACATGAAAGTGTCTTGTGTGGGCAGAGGACTGATGGGTTATCTTGGAAACAAGGTATATTTTTGCTTCATGGAAAATTTCTTGAATCAGAACCAAACTATGATTAACTAAGAAACAAAAAAGTAGCATTCTTATTCTGTTGGGTTTTCCAGGGTTCAATTTCAATTAGCATGTCATTGCATCAAACAAGCTTTTGCTTCATCTGTAGTCATTTAACATCTGGACAGAAGGAAGGAGATGAGCTTCGAAGAAACTCTGATGTCATGGAGATCCTTAGGAAGACGAGGTTTCCCAGAGTTCATGGTATGGGAGATGAGAATTCCCCTCAAACAATTCTGGAACATGAGTAAGGCCTTGATCATAGTCCTACTACAATTGTTCTCAACAATTTATCTCCTTTTTTTTTTTGGGACTAAATCAACTTACAGTATCTAAAACTGCATTGTTTTGATGCAGTCGAATTATTTGGCTTGGGGATTTAAATTATCGTATTGCCTTGTCTTACCGTACTGCAAAGGCTCTTGTAGAGATGCACAACTGGAGGGCATTGTTAGAGAACGACCAGGCATGTTACCTATTATCTTAGCTGTTATTCTGATATATTAGCAATTTGGTGATCTTCCAACTTGCTGTATGGCTTCACTTCTTTTCTTTACCAAGAAATGCTCATTCTCAACTCTCTGATGGTTCTTATTTTCAGCTTCGGATAGAACAGAGATGGGGGCGAGTCTTTGAGGGATGGAATGAAGGGAGGATATATTTCCCTCCTACATACAAGTACTCCAATAATTCAGATCGATATTCAGGGGATGACAGGTATCCAAAGGAGAAGCGAAGAACCCCTGCATGGTAATTTCCTTTTTCCTTACTAAAGTGGAAATCTTTTTGCCGTTTAAAGTGTGAGTTAAATTAAACTGAAATCCCTTACATAATGCCTTCATGGGGCCATTTAGATCTTTTTAAATTTTCTGATAATATTGATCAGTCTACAAACATGCTTGTAGGTGTGACCGTATATTGTGGTATGGAAGAGGCCTCAATCAGTTATCTTATGTACGTGGTGAAACGAGGTTCTCTGATCACAGACCAGTTTATAGCATATTTTTAGCTGAGGTTGAGTCCATAAATCGTAGCCGAATCAAGAAAAGCATGAGTTGTTCCAGTTCCAGAATTGAGGTAGAGGAGCTACTGCCGCAGGCACTTGGATGCACTGAGCTCAATTTCTTTTAGGAGATGGCTTCTGATTCTAATTCTGATTCATGCAAACATGCTCAAGATAATTGAAGGATGAACTGCTTCACAGTCAAAGTAACTTTGCACAAGAATTGGTTTTTTGCTAGAATATCCCTTTGATTTCACCACACAATTAAAACACATTTTTATGTTCCATGTGCAGAATTCATTAAATACAAGTTCTTTAGTACCGAATGCAACCGCTCAAAATTTTTGTTGGTTTCCTCATGACATCATGTAAGTTCTTATCATATATGATTCTCTTAATTGTCTTATTTTGTGTATACATGAGAAAAATAAATTAGCCTAATTGGTGGACTAAATGCAACCTGCCTACAGCTTCCAAGCTATACAAGGTAGTATCTCTAGGCCAGATGAACGTGGAACTTTTTCATTGCCAAAAAAGAAAAAGCCAAGTACTTAAATTCCAATGGGGAAAAAAAAGATAATGTACTGTGCATATTTTCTGAAAGCATTGTTGTAAATCATGTCTTCTTTCCAATTAAAGTGTTTGGTTGAAAAGATCTCTTGCATGTTCTAATTTGTAATATTGTTTGGTCCCCGTACAGGTGGGCACTATGGATAAGAAACACTGCCTTGGTGATAGAGACATTCAATTGCCTAAAATCCAATAAAGGTTGGGCACTTTCTTTCTATTTCTTAGCTTGGCCCTGGTTATTCTTCTCAATTTATTATTCTAATTTCTCTCCACACCTTTTTTTTCCTCATCACTATAGGTATAGATTGTGTATTTTTTGTCAATAACTGCTGAATAGAAAAGATTGCAACTGGAGTACTTCTCACACCATAAACAAAGTGCTAATTTGCAAATATAAGCACTCCTGGCCTGAAACAATTATGCGTGGACATAGCAGTAAAGGTAATAGAAGTTAACCTGTTATTGGATGGTACTGTTTTCATCACTTGACTGGTCTTTTATTCGTGTAGCATTGCTCCATGACTCCCAATTGCTTATATATCCTTTTGCTTGTGGTAGTTTTTGCAGGATAAGAATTGCCGAGTTCAAGAGTTGCTGTTTGCAGGTCTAATTTTTTGAATTCAAATTGTGAAAAGAAAATAAATAAAATAAGAGAAACATCTTCTTCCAAAATCAATGCTGTTATTTTATTTTTTTATTACTTTGTACTAGTCTAGAAAAGATTAGTAACAGAAGTGGGTGGGGGATGTGATAGCTACTCATCACAAATTTAAAGAGTTGAAGTTGCTATAGATATGAAGCTTCTTTTTTCTGTTGCTACTAATGATTTTACTGAAAAAGAAAAGTAACTTGATCATCTCTATTGCCATTTTATCTTTTCTTCTGAATACAAGCTGAAAATTAAACAGAACATGAAAAGAAGTAAAGAGGGGGAAAAAAAAAGGCAAACAAGCTTGTGCTTTCTTTAGGCATGCCAGGTGGTTATCCCAGACGTCCTTGTATTTGTATAGAGTTAAATTTTCAATTTTGTGGACAAATTTGCCCCTATCAGTTGGCCCTTCTGTAAACATCAAATGAAAACCAAAGGCTATTTTGAGAATTATTGGGAGTCAAAACTTAATGTTATTGGTGCTTGGTAGTTCAAACTAACCAGCCGCCTGCTTTTGTACAATGAGGTTTTTTTGTAACTTATTTACCAGCCTGCCCTGTGTTTGTCAGAAGCAGGAAATTTATGAAGGTGATGGGGAAAAGAGGGCTCTTTTCACATAACATCCTTAACATTAATGGCATTGCATCGCCTTAGGTCGATAAAAACCTCATAGCAATAAGGTGCAATTATGATTGCTCCTATTTGTGACAGCACTCTCTGAATCCAGCACAGGAAGGACAAAGAGGCCACTACCCAAGACCCTTCTTTTTATCTTTGCTTTAGTGCCTTAGTTCAGGTTCAACTCAATACGCCCTTTTGGCTTACTTGCCCTACAGTTGGCTACTCCATTAAAGACGCAAAATATATAAAAATGGTTAAGAAATTAACAATAATTTATTACTTAGTGACAATGAAGTTGTTTCTATTGGAGCCCATTAATTAAAAGATCATCCAATTGACTAAATGATAATAAGAGGTCTTCGAAATCAGTTCATTAGCTAGTCGAGCAGTTACTTGCAAACCCGAAAAAGGCTTGGAAAGAAATCATAATTTTAGTTAGGAGTCGACTCTGATAATTAAGTTCGAATATTTCAACTCTGAAGAATATAATTTTTTAAAATTAAATGATCTGCATACTTGATTGACGAGCTATTTATAATAGAACAATCATAACTTGAATAGGAGTCCTAACCCCAGTTAAAATTTGTCTTAATAGAGCAATCTAAAGAAGGTTGAAGACGTATAATTCTTCTGGGATTCTACCCTTATTTTTTTCAAAGACATAAATCTTGTTGCAGAATAGCTCTCAAGAGAGCAGAGAATTCAGTACAAAGTCCATTTGAGCATATGGATTGCAGCACAAAGGAGCTTCTCTGATGAACTTTTTAGCTAAAAAATGAGGTACTTGGTTAGCATCGCGTTAGACTGCAGAGAGAGTCACCTCCTTTAATTGCTTAGCAATATCCATGCCGTCCGCAACAGGTTCTTGTATAGGGAGCGGAACTGGTTGACCTCTGAAAGCTTTGATTACTGGTTGACCCACTTTCAAACGATTTCTCTTAAGAGCTCACTAAAAGGTCATTTGAGACACATGGCGAATACATTTCCTTTACCCAGATAATGGCATATTTAATGTTCAAAATCCATTGAAATTATATGAAAAGAATTGATGTTAATGATAGAATTTTAAATTTAACTATCTTCAGGCAAATACCGTTCCTTGAGATGGCAGATTGCCTCTAACCACCACAAATGGTACGCTATGTGGTTAAAACACTGCTCTGTTATTCTCTTGCAGTTTTTACCGAAGAGAGGTGAAATTGGTTAAAAATTAGAGGTGACGAAAAACAGTAAATAAATTGGAGCAAGATAGCAAAGCGGCCTTTTGTTTTTAGGACATGTCACCGCTTCTCCTCTCCTCGGCCTGCGCAGGTTTTCCGTGCTCACATCCCCTTTCTTTTTTCTACTCTCCAAAATAGTCCGTTACACACACTTCACCCAACAATTATGTTCGTCTGTTTCACGAGTTTATTGTGGAGTTGGATTTCCTTTCGGTCAGTACGGCCGGTGCTTAATATGACGGGCAGTGGAACAGTGAATGGGTGTTTCTTTGAAATATTTTTCCCATCGAGTGTACACGTGGCAAGTGATTCTCATTCTCTTAATATCAATATTTATTTTTATATTATATTTAATATACTTTAATCATAAAAAATTAATTAAAATATATATATATATATATATAATATCAATTTATATATGAATATTTAATTTATCAATTTCCAACTCATTTTTATATAAATTTAAGTCTTTTTTATCATATATATATATATATATATATATATATATATATATATATATATATATATAATGTGAAAGAAAATTTTGGTTAAAAAAAGATAATAAATAAATAAATTAAGGTGAGGTGAAATTAAAAAGTTGAGGATGGGTGAATGAGGATGCACAATCAATCCAATCATAGATTTAAAACGACATGTTTGGAAGTTTGCAGGTATGGCGTTTAAAAGAATCTCCCAAAGCCTGCAACTGGAAACAGACGTGACATTTGCCATTTACCATTTACCAAGCTCCTTTCTCGTTCTGCATGGAAATTCCCCTGTTGGTTTTTTTTAATGGATGTTTAAAAATGACGGTGCAAGTTTCCCCTTTGGCACCTTCCTATCACTGTTTAAATAAGCCGACTATCCTTTTTGCCAATTGGCCTAATTCCCATATATTTTGTTTTCTTCTCCAACAGTTTACGTATCAGATCACCCCACAATTCATCATCTTCAGCAATGGGACCTATAATAATTTTATTCTGAAAATTATTCAGAATCTACGAGTGAACAAAAGGATTGTGACAAAACCCATTTGGCTAGGACATATTATATTAATTGTTGTTACTTTGATGCTGATGATGAATCATATGGACAGCAAATTCTTAATTTTCTATGGACTCACACACCTTGTCCAGGTTATAACCAGATCTGGGATCCAGATTTTATGTTTGAATCAAATTGAAAGTGGAGTTGGAATGGTTTCTTTCAAGGGAACATCAACCCATTCTTTCTCAATTTATAAATCATTAATCATTAGGAAAGCTACATGCATGTAAAATTTGAAATGGGCCAAAAATATTATTATAAATGTTGAAATTGGGTTTACAAGCTTTGTTTAAGGCAACAAAAGTAAAAGGAAAAGAGGACTAAAAAATCCAAGTGGGGATGGGGGTGGCAGCACTTTGGTTTCTGTTTTTCTGAAGCAAATAATCTACCTTTAAACAACACAGATTTAACAACCCAAACCCAAACAGATGTGAAGAAGCCGTAAGGGAAAGAAGGAAGGAACACATGCACAAGGCACCGTTGCCATGCATTATCTTATTTTGATCATATAAATATACCACCGATCATCCTTTGGCTTTGAAGATTTACATGGGGAAGAAAAGCCATGCTTCTTCTTGTAGTTGAAGTTTTGGATTGAAGGATTTCTTAAATTAATCGAATTATTTAAATTTATAAGATTAAAAATTTGAAGTATTCTCCAACATCATTTTGTAACTGCAAATAAGAGTAGCCTTAACTCAATTAGGGTTGACTATATATGTTGGAGAGCATTTTAAAATTATTTATCTAGAATGCATTAGGTTGATATAAGAAATTATGATCTTAAAATTGTATAAAAAGAAAAACTTAATCTTGATATACAAAAATTTATCTGACTTCAGATGCACCCTTTTGACTCTAATCCACTTCTCTCTCTCTCTCTCTCTATAGGAAATAAAGAGAGAAAATCTCTATGGTTTTTCTTTTCTTCTTTTTTGCGTTAGTTGATTGTTCGACCTTTTCAGGGGCCTCCTTTGCCCTTTTCGATCAGGGGAGGTCCTCCTCTCGACTAGGAAATGTGGGTTGGGTTATAAATACATTTTGCTGGTCTTCTTTTAGCGGTAGATATGCTGTGATTATTTAGGGTATTTTTTTGATTTGCTTGGTTGGGTTGCTTTATAAAGATGATCATTCAAAGTTAGATGGACTGGTGGTTTGCTGTGTTCCTTTTCTTGGCTCTGTTTGTTTGTTGCAGGTGTTTTGGAAGCTCAGGCATCATAGGCATGAAACTTAGTTATGGATGGTTAGAAGAAGCGAAGCTTTGATGGGATGGTGTCTCGTGGAGTACCTAAGAAGGCCTATAAGGCACGAGGGAGTCATTAAAGAGGTCCGCCATCTCCTTTCTCGCTTGTTTTTTCTTTGATGTCCTGCGACTTCCTTAGATCTTCTCTATTTTGGAGCCTCAGTTGACTGCCTTGAAGTTTTTGGAGATGACGACTATTGTAGGTTGCCATTTGATTTATAGGTTGATCTCACACTTTGTATGGCATCTTTGTGAGGGAGCCCCTTCACTTTTGCTTTTGGCTATGGACTGTCATCTCTGGCCATTGAGGGAATCGTGGCTTGGCAAGCGATGCTACAATGGTGTGAGGATCTTGAGCTAGTCGGATCATGTTAACCCTGTCGGGTATTTAACTACAATAGGATTTTCATGGGCTTGAGTGTATATCTATAGGAAGTTAGAGTATTTGGAATTAGTTGATTTGCGCTTTTTTTTTTTTAAAATGTTTTAATTAGAACTGTTTTCTCTTGTATCGGGGTTTTTTATCGTACAAAGGCACAGTGAAGCAAAAATTATGAAAACAGGGTCGACCGAAGAAAAATTACGAAATCAGGGTGAGCGCAATAAAAACGCTATTCAAATTCGCGTGCAATCATTCGGACGCTATTCAAAATGGCCTTCGGAGTTCAAAATGGTCCGGACGCTGTGTAAAATGGCGTCCATGCTCCGGACGCTATTTAAAATGACGTCCATGCTCCGGACGCTGTTCAAGATGGGGTTCCTGCTTGCATCCGCACGTCATTATGAATGGCGTTCAAGTTCCGTTCTGAAGAATTAATATTTTATTTACATTAATTAAGAAATATATTAATTTTAATACTTTCATATTTACATTGCCTTTTTTAATATTTACATTATATTGATAATATAAAATTTATTAAAATTTTTGAATAGTAAATAAAATTTATTGTTTAAAATTATTAAAATTCAAGTTAAATGAGATAGAAAAAATAGTGAAAAAAAAATAATTACCATTAATTAAAATAATTTGCATTTTATAATAAATGTGCATAATTTATTTTATTGATTGCAAATATTAAATTGAAGTATTAAGAGACATAAAATTATTAAATATTATATGTAACCATTTATAACAATCTATAATTTAAATATTGTAATTTATTTCTTTTAATACCAAATTCATGATTAGGAATGTTTACCAAATAGGTGTACTATGCAACAACTTAAATTTATTTAATATTATTAATAAAATTAATGTGTAAAGTGTGATTTTGTTTATAGATAAAAAAATAATAATAGATATAATATTTGAACCAGAAAATTTTTCTGTTTTATTTTTTAAGACATGTTTATTTTGTACAAAAATAAAAGAAATTAAAAAAGAAGAAATAAATTAATTTTTCTTTAAAATATTAAAATTTAAGTCATATGAGACAAAAAAAAAGTAAACAAAATTTATTATCCGTGTCTTAAATTAACTTCTAGATGATATTAATTTTTACTCTTATTATAATTACTTTTTTATTTTCAATTGAATTATGCAAAATATATTAAAAATTTAGACTAGCATATCGTAGCAATTGACCTAAAATAAAATATAAATTACGACAAGTATTCATAATTAATATACAAATAAAAGCAAATATTTAAGTCAATCATGTGCCACAACCCGGTCTTCGTATATGGCATCTCGGTCGAAGAACTCAATGTTGTCTTCCTCCTTGATATTTTTCTATATCACCTTAGGCATCTTGAGGTTAGCTAGATTGCCCTTGTTGTCGTCTCGATGATTCACCCCCTGCAGTATAATGCACAGCACTTTGTTCATGGTGTCCAAATAGACCCACACTAGATGAAATATGGCCTAAGGCACCAGACTGATATGGTGCAAAGTATTGATCCGAACTATATCCACCAAATTGACCAGAACTATAGTGTGATGGCCTAATGGTAGGTGGTCTACCAAAAGGAGCAAATAAGCCGCTGAATGGTGTTTGCGGCTGCTGACTCTCAGCATAGTTAAAAGGCATCCAACCAATGTAATAAGGGGGGGATAGATTCTGAATAAGGTTGGAATATTGTGGATGGTCCCAGATTAGACAGTGCAAGAGCTGAGGGAATAGGATCAAAAGGATCAGGCGCTGATGTCATGCAGTAAGGGTGAAATGCGACAGGTGGGGGCAAAACATCATCGAGCGGAGAGCCTCGACCCACTGGGTGTTGACGACGTCGAGTAGGATCTGATCGACGTCGTCCTGCTCTATGCGAGGGTTGAGGTTGGTCCTCTTGTAATTCATCATTAAAGGTTGCTGCTTGAGGTGCGGACTTAGGAGGTGGCATTTGACAAAATCGGCTTTCTTCCTCTAAAGCAATAATAATTTTCCTTAATGTACGCTTAACTTCTGCCACATTTTGTGTTGATGGGTTCTATAATTTTAGCAAACAATTCTCAATTGCGTCCTCCTGTAAAAATAAAAGGTCAATGCATATATCAGATCCTTTTTGGTTAAAAAAATATAAAATTATTATTACTAAGTAATTAATGATGAAAAAATATGTGTTGTAAAGGATTACCACACAACCAATAACAGCTCCACTTATTGAGATTCAACGTCTCGCAACTCGACGATACCACTCCATATATTCAGAATGATGGTGGAGTGGTTGTGCCATTTCTTGCCCTTGAATAATGTACTGTTCTCGCTTATTTCAACGAATAATGTATGCCGCATGGTGGTGCGCCCAGTTACTCTCACTAACTCGAAGAGTAATGTCATGCAACTCATCTGTTTGCATGGGTGGTCGTGGAATAGGTTGGGCCAAACCAAATTGTCTCATCACCCTGTCAGGTTGATGCCATTCAATAATATGGAAGCAAATAATATGGAAGCAATCATCATTTTCCTTAATGTACGCTTAACTTCTGCCACATTTTGTGTTGATGGGTTCTGTAATTTTAGCAAACAATCCTCAATTGCATCCTCCTGTAAAAATAAAAGGTCAATGCATATATCAGATCCTTTTTGGTTAAAAAAATATAAATTTATTATTACTAAGTAATTAATAATGAAAAAATATGTGTTGTAAAGGATTACCACACAACGAATAGCAGCTCCACTTATTGAGATCCAACGTCTCGCAACTCGACGATACCACTCCATATATTTAGAATGATGGTGAAGTGGTTGTGTCATTTCTTGCCCTTGAATAATGTACTGTTCTCGCCTATTCCAACAAATAATGTATGCCGCATAGTGCTGCGCCCAGTTACTCTCACTAACTCGAAGAGTAATGTCATGCAACTCATCTGTTTGCATGGGTGGTCGTGGAATAGGTTGGGCCAAACCAAATTGCCTCATCACCCTATTAGGTTGGTGCCATTCAATAATATGAAAGCAAATTAATGGCACAACTGCCTTCCAAATGGGACGGCCTTGGATACATATGTCGGGCAGCTCATCCAATAATTCTTCAGTATATGGTTCCCATGTAATCAGTAAGTGAATGTTAGCAAAACATCAAGTAATTATAAATGTAGAAAAAATGTAACATATTATTTTAAGTAAGATTTATTGAATTTTGGTTTACATCTTCAAGTCGCATCCGGTCAAGGTTGTACCGGATTTGCAGAAGTACATGGTTTGTTACTTCAGTGATCTGTCGAGCTTAACTCCACCTATTAGTTCATAAGAAAATTTAAAATGTAATGCAATAAAAATCAATTTAATATTTTCTTAATGAAATATATATATATATATATATATATATATATATATATATATATATATATATATATATATATATATATATATAATATTTTAGTGACATACCTTGCACCTAGGGGTGCATCATGAGGTGCTGATGGATCTCTTATTGATGGAGAGATTACTTTAAATCTCTTCCAGGCCCATATCTGCAAAATAAATAGTGGTCCTGAAATCTCCTTTGTTTCAGTAACAGCCACACGACAAAGCTCACGATAAAGGAAGGCTAAGCAAGCTCCACCCCAACTGTATATCGCAGCTTCCCTTAAGTCTTGTAAAAGAGGTAAGAACATCAAGTTCACACGTGAGTTTGTCTTGTCAGGAAACATCGATTCAATGAGTCGTAATATGAATGCTCTTGCATGCCATAACAATGTTAAGTCATCAACATGATGTAGAATAGCTCCAAACTCATAATTTAGCCATGATATCTTTAGTGTATGTCCTCGAATCATTTCTAAGGGTGGTCTAGCACCCAACAACATTTCACATACTTCTGGCCAATTCG
Organism: Hevea brasiliensis; assembly: GCF_030052815.1. Taxonomy (NCBI): domain Eukaryota; kingdom Viridiplantae; phylum Streptophyta; class Magnoliopsida; order Malpighiales; family Euphorbiaceae; genus Hevea; species Hevea brasiliensis. The sequence goes on from NC_079494.1 coordinate 116,388,960, forward strand.
CCCGTGACATTCCAGTAACAATTGAACCATGTACTGGTAAACCAGAAATAATGCCGACTTCCTGAAGACTGATTGTGCACTCACCAATTGGCATCATAAATGTATGTGTTTTCAGTTGCCATCGCTCTACAAAGGCAGTAATGAGATGCCAGTCAAGTGAAAAAAATCCTAATCTAGCAATACCAATAAATCCCGAATCAGCAAGATGAGGAACAATTTGGTCATCAATGTCAGAATGTAATATGTTCCCTTGCCTCCTGCACGTAAGCACTTCATGCTCAATCATGCCATTCCAAATCCCTTCAGAACGGTGTTGGGGCTGGAGCTAAAAAAGCTCTGGATCAATTGGACCTGGGACAATGTAATCTTTTCTTTCTTGTTGTATAGCCATACCTATTCATTGCGGTAAATATACATTTTCAAGTTATTTTTTTCATAGTTACAACAATGCATATATTTCCCTGGTACATTGATTATTATATAAATGGTATAAAAAACATATAATAAAAGTATTAAATAATGTAAATAAATAGATCTCATTCATTGCATTAATTAAAACGTCTACATTACATTTTCAATACAAAGATATCAGTACAAAATTATTTACGACATCAAGAAAATATATAAACATTAAAATACAATATTAGAACAAACTAAGTCAGCCTAACTATTTGATTTATCAGACATGATCTTACTAGCTCGTCATAAACGTCTTGATCTAACATGTAGTTGATTTTAGGTAACATGGGCTTCACCAGAGTATGTTTGTTACTGTCACGCATTTTTATACCAGTTGACCAACACATTGTCCTTGTAGCAACCCAATTAGCATACTCTATGACAAATCCTTCAAGTAGCAGTAAATATGATGGGGTACGGTTAGCTTCTAATTTTCGCCATACATGGTCAAGTATACCCTTATCGTGGACACAATTAAAAGCTGACCTTAAAGCCAAATATCTATGTTTATCTGTTAATAGCTCTCCTTCCCATATAATTTCTTGAATGAGCCCATTCACCCTTATCATATGCTTAACAATGCATAGCAGGTAATCCCCCGTACTTGATACTTTTACTTCCATAGGGAGGTTAATCAAATTCCTAATTAAAGCATGTACCCTTGCCCGTGGTTGTTGACTGACAATCCTTTTTGGAGTCTGCATTATCCGAGCCATTATTTTATCTAACACATAAACAAAAACAAACGAGCATATAAATAAATTTGAAACAATTCATTATAAATATCTTACAATCAGTACAATGAAAGCATTAATCCCTGTTATATTTACATGCATAAAATGAAAACTTCAACATAAAATTACTTTGAGAATAAGAAAAATACAATTGGATGGTTTGTTCAATACATTACTATTTTAAAAGAGTAACATAATTAACTAATGGTATTTTTTCGCACTGGACATTTATTTTTTTTGGGTCTTTATTCACGACAAAGCGAACAATGGATATTAGACGTCTCCTAAACTTTTCTATTCACACTGCAATCCATTTCATTCTTCATTCTTGAGGATTTTAGTCTTCCTTTAAACCTTTTCCTTGTTGGGTTCAGCACAAGAATTGGATCATTGTCTATTAGCTAATCATCATGATGTCTAAGTGTATGAAACTGCCACTCATAGCACTTAAGTGTTTGCTCCAACATATAATAATTTGAAACATATTGCTCATAATTAATTGACTTTGATTGGCATGCTGCTATGACATGGGAACATGGAATGCGTATCTCTTGAAACTTCCCACACGTGCATGTCCTTTCATGAAGTCTGACAATGTGTTTCTTCCCAGATGTACCCTTCCAAACTTCAAATTCACCACAATCACGGTTAAACAACCTAACATTAAGTGAGTTTGCTTCATTTAAATTTTCACCCAAAATTTGACGACATGCTGGGGTTAAGTTGAAGCCCTGTAGCAGTTGTTCATGAAATGTCGTGCGTCGTATATCAAAATATTCGACACGCTAGAAAAATATTTTCTCTACCATTGCAGTTATTGGTAATGCACGGATCTCCTTCAGCATTTCATTAACTGACTCAATGGTATTGATTGTCATCCTGCCATACCTTTTCCCTCCATCATGAGAATGTGTCTATTTTTCCAAAGGTATCTTTTTGGCCCATTCAAATGTGTCTGGATGCTCAATCTTAATTGTGTTCATAGCCTCATAAAATTTTTTTTTCTGAATTTGGTGATCTGCTACAAAATAAATGTAACATATAATTGCTTTGTGACATTGAAACTTCAATTAACATTACTATATAAATACTAATCTTTTAAAAACTAACCTGCCTTTCGAAGAGCTTCTTTCATGTTAGTATTTTTGAACTTCGTGTTATAATTGCTCAATATGTGTCTTAAACAATATCGATGATGTCCATCAGGAGGCCGCCACCAATCTTGCTGCATTGCCTTTTTAATGCCAATATGCCTGTCTGATATAACACAAATATCAGAACGATCAGTCACAAACATCCATAAACAAGACATGAACCAATCCCAATTCCTTGTGCTTTCATAATCAACTATTGCCCAAGCAATGGGAAAAATATGGTTATTATAGTCCAATGCTGTAGCACAAAATAAACACCATTTGTACTTTCCATATAAAAACGTTGAGTCTATGAAAATAACAGGGCGACAGTGCTTGAAACCTTCAATTGTTTGTTTCAATGCCAAAAACATTCTGTCAAAAACCCGATAATCGGGTTGTAATTTATTATTAACAAATAGAGGGTCATCTTCAATTAAAAACGCCGAATCAGGGTTGTGTTTGTACAAAGCAAGCATGAATTGCCACAATCTTGTAAAAGATTCCTCCCAACCACCAAAGATCTTCACAGTTGGATCGTGTCTAGCCTTACATGTCTTCCGATAACTCGACATATATCCAACCTTATCTTTGATTTCTGCTTGCAACGCAGATATCTTCACATTTGGTTGTTCTCGTACAATTGCAAGGATGAAATCAGATATAAATCTGCTATGCAATTGCTTATGGTCTTGTGAGATTGATGGATTAACACATGTATGGGGTCCGTTATATCGAGTAACTTTCCATATATCAGATCCTTCCCAACGAGGCGCACGCATTCTCCACTTACAATTGCTCTTTCTATCTTTGCACCTGATAGCATATGTTCTGCTCTTTGTCTCTTCATAACAAAACTTATGGTGCCTAAGTAAATGATATTCTTTGGCAGCTTTTTGGACAACTTCTCTAGAAGGGAATATCATTCCAACTTAAAACTCATTCAACGGATCCCACATTGAACAACATTGTGGTTTTGACCATGGATCAACTGTTAGCAATGAAAAATCTATTTCAGAGTAAGGTGAAGGAGGGACAACAAGCATTACTGGGTTCGTAATATGAGTGTTATAATACAAAGGCAAATCTACTACCAGCTCATTATCATGCTGAACTTCCTCATTTACATTGGTGTCATCACTATAAATCCATTGCTCATTAGAATCCTCTTCGTTCCCATCATCATTGGGGCAATAATCACTGGAAGAAGATTTTGAATCATATACCCATTGATGCGGACAAATATCTTCACATTCATTGATAACCCCCAAAACCTGATCCTCAATCGTACTGCCGTGAATTTGAGATGGTTGATAGCATAAAACTGTGTCATCACTTGCATGTGTAGAATCACCTACATCAGTACTCGCAGCATTTGATGGTCCCACTTCATCAACAACATTTGCAGTTGCATCCGATCGAAAAATTTCAATATATAATTCAATCGATGATATACCTCCAATTTCATCAATGAAATTAAACATAATATTTACATCATCATCGTTAGACAAACTCATGCAGTCCCATTTCACTGAATCATCTTCCACAATGAGTTGTCTAAATAAGATATCTGATATAAAATCACATCCAGCTTTAAGACCAATTTCACGCACTATTTTCATACCTAAAGTACCAAAATCAATGCGTTTACCAATACTAATGACAGTTGATGAACCCCCACAATAGTCATAGCCTTCATTATCCATAATAATTTCTCCATCTCAATATAAAGTAGCAAAAGATGGAATTGACATTTTCTGATTAAAAAAAAAGGTATAATTTTAATAAAGCATGACAAAAGCTATAAATTAAAATTTACATACATTATTATAAAAAATATTTATATTAAATTAAATTAAATTAAATTAAATATTTATATGAATTGGTTTAGGTGTCAAATACCAACCTGGTAAAATCCGAACACTAATGCAACCCATTAATAATATTAATTTAACTAAGTTGAACTCGTCCCAAATCCCATCCTATTATGATTTGGTCTTATACACAACCCGCTAAAGCCTAGCCCGTTGCCATCTATAAGGATGACAAGGGATTTTCATTGGAATTTTTACAACCAGTAAGAATTGCTACAACTACTTCCATAGGGATGGTTGGGTTGAGCAATTCTAATTAGATATTTAAAAAAATAAACATTGTATTTTTTTAATCATTATATTAAACTATTGTATTTTTTTTAAATTAAAAATTACTAGACATATAATTAGTATATTTTTAATTTTTAGGTAGGACGTTGGTTTGAATTTTCTATGAATTTTTTGAGAAAGTTAAACTATTATTTTTGGTTTATGTAAATTTTTTTAATCACAATATGTAACTAATTTATTTAATAAAATTAAAGTTATGTATAATTACTATATATTTTTTATATTTGAATTTTTTTATCATCTATTGAATATTTTCCTAATTGTATAATTTATATTATATTTTCTTATAATTTATGTAAATTTTTTAAATCACGATATTCAATTAGTTTTTTTTTAAAATAAAAATTACCTATAATTACTATACTTTTATTTTCGTGCATTATTTATATTTCAAAATTTTTATTTTATTCTTATATATTTTCTTAATTGTATAAGTTATATTACATTTTCCTACATTTAAATAATGTAATATATTATTAACTCATTTTTCTATGAAATTTTTTATGATATTAAAATAATAATTTAGGTTTTTGTAAATTTTAGCTTTATGCAAACTTTTTATTAAACATATCAAAATATTATATTTTAATATGAGAAAATAAAATTTAATAAACTATGCACTTAATCTTCGGACAAAATCTATGATTTTTCTAATTTTGTTATGTACCTATTAACTTTTTTTCTCTCTTACACTCTTTACAATTATAATGTCAAATTAAATTTCTAAAAATAATCCATATATTATTTTCAGGTTAGCTATAACCTACTCAAGTATTCAAATAATTAAATAACATATAACACTAAAAATTCATATAAAAATATATCCCTAAACATTAATAATATCACAAAAACCTACTTCCTATCATAACACATGCATGCATACTTACAAAAATAATTTTATCAACTTTCTCTAATAATAAAAACATTTAACACTCAAATATTTCAATATGTTACAGGTAAATAGGTGATCCAACTAACAAAATACATACCTTAAATTTTTAAGAACAAAAAATTGGTACAAATAATTTTTCCAAACTTTATTTGTGCTGTTCAAACTAAGAACCACCTAAATCTTGTTTCCTTCCACGACTGCAGCTCCTCTTGTTGTTGCTGGTCTACCAAGCAGAAACTGTCCCTCAGCTCCACTAATTTTACACCAACAAAAGAGAAAATGAGAAGAAGAGAGTGATGATCAACACTGAAGAAGAAGAGAGATATGAGTTCGGCTTCGTGTGCGGGATAAACTGAGGGTGTGTATATAGAACTCTGGACGCCAATAATATTAGCGTGCCACATCCCGTCCCTCCCTCTCTGCAAGGATTCGCTGTGTGGAGTGACTTGAACTCTGCACGCCATTGATAATGGCGTCCCAACACTTGCACGCCATTTATAATGGTGTCCCAACAACGTCCCACGGACTGTCCTGTCCCTCTCTGTAAGATTCACTGTGTGGAGTGACTTGAGCTCTGCAAGCCATTTATAATGGCGTCCGCTTCGCCTGATGTGACTACCTGCAGAGATTCGGAGCTGCTTCACTTAGGACGCTTGTATGAATAGCGTCTCACCTCAGGACGTTGGTTTGAATGGCGTCCCGTCTCCGTATGCTATTTTGAATGGCCTCCCATCTGTCCAGCCATCCACGTCACCACTTCTCATCCCCTTTCGGTAAATTCTGTAATCTATACCCTGTCTTGATAAAATTTATACATTCACTATGCTAGTACGGTAAATTCCCCCTTGTATTGGGCCTTAAACACTTTTTTAACTTATCAATGAATTGTCTATCGACAAAAAGAAATAAGTACCTAAATTCTTTAACTACTAAAAACATTCAAATCAATTGATTAATTAGGTGGGGCAAACCCTTAACTCATGTTGGAATCCCAGACATTGGAAATAAATAAAATAAGAAGCAAAAAGAGTTAAGTTAAATTAATTCAAGCAATTTTGATGTAAATAACGCTAAACTCGATATTTAAATTAATTCAATAATCTTTAACACTCTTTGAGTTTCACAACTCGCACCCGTCTTATATTAATATCCCAAACATGTATAATTCTCTATAGGAGGAAATTGCTAAGGAAAAAGTATTTAAAATACAAATTTTCAAACCTAATCCTTAAAAATAAAGAATGTGTTGCAATAGCAACTAATTAAATTATTTCGCATGCCGGCTTATATTCCGCCCTTCTTGTTGCGAGACTCCCTCTCTCTCTGCCATGCTGACACGATCGATGCCTAGGCTTAAAAAAAAAAAAATAAAGAATTCATGGCCTAATGCTCCCTCAAAATCATCTACTTCTCCCCTGAAAAGACCCTTTTTTAAAGTTCTTCTCAGTGGTCCTCACATGCACTTGCAATTTGACAGTCCAAACATTCAGCTAGCGATGAGACTAAACGCCCCATCATCACCTAATCGCCTAATCCTTACAAATATTATCTAATTTAAATAATTACATTTTTTATTCTCTGATTATTAATTTATTATACTATAATTATTGATGGCTTTACAATATGAATGATGCCATCTCCCAGTGACTGACAACCTTGTGCCCCTATACGTGCCGGGTGATAATTGGAGAGGGGCATGTAATTATCTGGGGCCAGCACAACCGTACGGGTTTGCTGCTTTGCTTACGCATGCTGCGATTTTCTTCTCCCACCTGACGCCGAGGACAGCCTTTCTATAAATGTGATTTTGGGATACTGCAACAACTGGACGAAATCAAATTTTAACACGAGCTAGAAAATGCATTTTTAACTATCTGTTACCAACTTAAATCAATCCCTATCGCTCAGCAATTCACAGACATGCAGCAGCAGGTTAAGAAAAAATTGTTATTTAATTTATATATTTTAAAAAATATATTATTTAATTTTTATATTTTATTTTTATTAAATTATTTAATTTTTTTAATGAATATTAATTAAATTATTATTTAATTTTTTTTATTTTAATAAAATTAATTAGTGAATCTTTATATTTTAAAAAATATATTAGTTAATTCATTTAATTTAGTTCTGTTAACTATTTAATTTTATAATTATTTTTTATATTTAAACTACAATGATCATCTCTTCTTTATTTATCTCTTATCTTTTCTTATTTTTATCTTTTTATGTTGTTTCTTCTCTATGCTCGCACCCTTCTTCTCTTTATTCACTTTTTGTTTTCATTTATTAATAAAAATAGCACAATTGTCAATATAAAAACAATTAATTAGTTTACTTAAATTTATAAATAATAAAAAAAAATTATTTTTCAATAGTAAAAATATAAAAATAATGTCTAATGAATTGAAAATTTAAAAAAATATATAAATTCAGATTTAGTTTTTATATAATAAAATTTCTATTTTTATCTAATTATATATTTTTTAAAATGTTATATTTTTCAAAATATATTGACCAATTAATTAATTTTACTAAAATAAAAAAATTAATTAATAGTGTTTTTAAAAATATAGAGATTAATTAATTAATTTTTTTAAAATAAATAAATTAAATAGTAATTTAAATAGTATAAATAATAAAATATTTTATGAAAGGATTAAATAATCAAACTAAAGTAAAATATAAAAATTAAAGAATATATTTTTTAAAAAATATAAAAATTAAATAATAATTTTTTCTTCTTTTAATTATTGGCAGTAACAATATGGACGAAGAGAAATGTGGAGATGAATGTGAAATTCATGAAACAAGAACCTAGTCACTCTTTATACAAGTGGAGACGTAAAATATGAGAAGACAAGAGGGAATTGGAGAAAATGCAGGTAAATTGACAAGAGGTTGGTCCACCAAGATGAGCAAAGCAAGGACTGGGATTTTGGGAATTAGTTCCTCTCCCAAGAGTGGGTTCCGAGTCCTGACATAAACCTCACGCCTGAAAGTAACAGAACGCCTATATTTGGCCTCGCCCTCTGTCTTCGGGAACCTAAACAAATAATGATCAAACTCTATGTTTTCAGCTATTTTTCTGTTCAAACATCATCATTGCCACATGGCCAAATATTCCACCAAGCATTCCTCCCAAAAACTTCGTGCGAAAGCCAGTTTAAAATAACAGGCGAAAAGAACCATATTGAACCTCAGTGGGAGATAGAAAAAAAAAATGCAAACAGGAGAAAATAATTAGCCAACTCATACAAGAGAAAAGCAAAGCTTATAGACTAGGAGGGCAGGAATAGGCTCTTAATACGTTGTGGTCTAGAGATATATTTTAAAAAATAATGGAAAAGGATCAAGGGTGGTGACCTTAGAAAGAACAGAAGAGGAAAATACTTAGGTAGGGAAGGCATAGTTTTTCAGTTTCAATGTGAGGAGGACACCAAAATAAGCATTGATTAAGTAGAGATGATGTCACAATAAGCTCTCTCTCCTCGTTTTTAACACTTGCTTTAATTTTTATTGTCGTTGCTTGTTGAACAAGGTGTGTCAGGACTGAATATATCAGCGAAGGATTTGCACACTCACAAGGGTTCTTCTACTAGCTAGGCCTTGTGATTGTGGGTTTGAGATAGATTAATCAACAAGGCAAAACACCCTCTTGGCTCAGAGACTGACTACACTGCTACAGTATATAATCTCATTTTGGACTCGAGTATGTCATACATGTGAAGTAGGCATCTTCAGTCTTCACCACCACCCACGTGCATGCAACTCTTCTCTGTTCTTCATTTCTTTTAGTCAACCCCTCGTTTTCTACAATGGTTTTTAGCCAGTCTCGAATGCCTAATTTTCCCTGGAAATTGAAAATTTATGAGAGGAAAAGGTACACCCAAGATTCCATACATGTCACCCATCATTTGATTCACTTTCTCTGCACCAAGTTTTGGTTCGTTTCGAGATTTCAAAGGGAATTCTATTTTTTTTTTTTTTTTGGAGGTACCTTGATGGCTCATCATTTGCAGTGAGGTCTACATCATACATTGTCCATGTGGACCTGAATTTCTTGAGCCCTCATTGTAGGTCGGAGCTAATTCTTCATACTGTCATTCATAGGAAATGGATATGCGACAAAATTCCATGATCGCTAGCTAGGCACGACAAAATCATTCCCGCGGATGAAGTGAGACGAAGGAGCTAAGCCTGATAATGGGCTGTTTGCAGAAGAAAACCCAAACCAAAGGACCAATGGGCCTGAAATGTTACAAATTGTTAAGTCCGCTGGTTCACCAAGGTGGGGGGAAGTACTTGAAGAAGTGCCCATAGTCCGCTTTGCAAAATGCTATTGGATATTATAAAGAGATAAGACGGAGGACGAATTAGATTTTTCTTGTCTAAATTTAATTTATTGTTTATTCAGCATATAATATATATAGTATAACTCATCTATTAAACTTATAAATTTTGCATAATCTTAAGGTTCAGGTAAATAAAAAATGAATTAGGTGAAAATTAGAGGAAGCAAGCCTACAAGCATTGGCAAAATCAATTTAATTTTGCTTTTCATTCAAATTTGCGAAGCAAAATCAACAGAAATTATAAAAACTACTTTGGACTATGCTAGGGTGTCTATTCATGGTACAAAAGATTAATAATTTAAGTTAATCCTATTTTCTTAGAATTTCTGATATTAGTAGGAAGAAAATATCCCAACAAGTTGTGATCGATTCAACTTGTGTGAGTTCCATTTGCCTCTGCATCAAGTTTGCAAGATCGAGTTTTAATCTAGCTTTAGTTTTAATTTTTCAGTTTTAGTTCGATTCCCACCGAGTTCAGTTTTAACTCAGTTTGATTTTAATTTTAATTTTTAATTTTAACTCTTTTTTTTTTCATTCTGATTTAATTTAGTTTCAAATTTTAATTATAATTTGAATTTTAGTTTCCACTCAGTTATTTTCTATTCAATCTGATTTTAATATTAGTTTTTCTAGTTTTGATTTAGTTTTAATTTTCGATTTTGATTTTGATTTAACTCGATTTCAAATTTCGCATTAACTTAGTTTGATTTTTATAAAACTCAATTCTAATTTGGGTTTGGTAGACAGAAAATTAATGGATATAATTTTGATTAAGTCCGGATTTAATTCCATTTTGAGGGTGGATTGAGCCAACTTGATTTCCATTCCAAATAGTAAATTTTTAAATAAAAAGTGTGAAACTAATTATTAAAAAAAATATATGTATTTCATTTTATTTGGAATGAAAGGGTTTCTGCTTTTGGTTTTAGATTTATATTCAGTTTATTTCATGAAAAATGACTTGTATATGAGAAATATTTTCTATGAAAAATAAAAAAATATTTTTCATTATTTGATTGTAATATTAAACTAATAATTTGTATTTATATTATATATGTATAAATATTTTCACAGTTTAATAAAATTTTTAAAATTTAGAAAAATGAAAAATGACTTCCTTTATAAAAATAGGAAGTCATTCTCATTAAAAAAAAAATAGTTTTCCATTTAATTAGAAAAATATTTTTTTAACTCATTTTTTTAATATTCAAAAAGCTAAAAAATAATGACTCTTAATTTTTTTTTTTTTAAATAATGACTCTTAATTAAACAATAGAACTCAGTTTAAATTAGCAAAAAAACCCGATAAAAACAACACTCTCGTTTTTGTCGGGTTTTTTTATTTAATTTCTTTCACTTCAGGTTCAATTAATTTAGTTGAATATTTTAAAATAAGTTTTTTTTTTATTATTTTAATTTAATAAAATTAATTATTTAAAAAAAATAGTCATAAAAAAACAATCTTAATATACTTTAGACTGATATACATGAATCCTGCAATCATAGCGTAATAAATTTTATTATTTTCTGATAGTAATAAACTTTATTATTTTCATTCCCGCTTTAGTTATTTATTTTTATTAACAAAATGAGAAAAAGAAATCATGAGTTGCCTTCTAAAGAATGCTTATTTATAGTCTTTAGCTTGATTATTGCTTGATTATTATGGAGTAGGTAGATTAGCAAAGGAGTGTGTTGCTTCTTTCTCAATAGTTTCTTCAGAGATGTGTAGCTTCAAACATTGACCATTGACTTTGAATGCTCCTGATGATTCATTCATACTTCTACTGCACCATAAGGGAATACTTGTAAGACTTTGAAGTGTTTAAACCACTTAGATCTTAGAGTAAAAGGAAGATGTTTTAATTCTATCTGGGGTGCTTGTTCCTTGCTAGTTGGCGCTGACATGGTTGGAGTTTGTTTCAACTCCTCCGCTTGTAGTACTTGGGCATGTACCTACAATTTAATATTTTTATATAAAATTTTTACTAAATTTTTATATAATATAATATTATCATAATATATTAATTATTATTATGGTAACATAATATTTTTTTTTTATTTTTCATGATATATATGTTATACGTGCACAACAAAATTATATTCATAAAAATAAAAAATTATAGAAATAAAATTTATTATTATAATATAATTTTATAATTAATGTTTTATAAATATATAAATTTAATTATTTATTATTTTGTTCGTTCATATATTTTCATGTTAAATTTTTTCAATAATAAAGTGTGAAGTTTATAAAGCTAATTAGTTTTTAACTTTTAAAATTTTTATAAAGATATATAATTAGCGTGAAGAATATAATTTTTTTTAACCTTTTTAAGAGTTTACATATATAATAGTTAAATAAATTCAAATTTATATAATTTTATAATGTTAATTTTTTTTATTTTTAGTTATTTTCAATTTGATTTTTTAATTTTATTTACTAAAATTAATTGTGAAACTTATATCAATAAATATTAATTTTATTAATTTTATTTGATATATAACATTTTAAATAATTTCATATTTTCTTATGATATAGAGAAAAACTTTAAAATAAGTTTGATAAATATATTAACACTAATAAATTAATAATTTTATTTTATAATGTTGATTTTTTTTTATTTTTAGTTATTTTCAATTTGATTTTTAATTTTATTTGCTAAAATTAATTGTGAAACTTATATAAATAAATATTAATATTATTAATTTTATTTGATATATAACATTTTAAATAATTTCATATTTTCTTATGATATAAAGAAAAACTTTAAAATAAGATTGATAAATATATTAACATTAATAAATTAATAACTAAAATTTTCTTTTCATATAAAAAAAAATCTATATTAATAGAATAAAAAATATTGACATTAATAGATTATTATTTTTAATTGGAATGATTATAGTAAAAATATATAAATAATTATATGGTTTGCAATAAAATACTTTGTTAAATTAACTTATAATATATTTTGAAATTAAATTTTTTTATAATTATTTTTCTAAAAGTAAATGTCAAATTTTAAAAAAGAAAGTTATTAAATCTAAAAAAATAAAATTTTATTAAATAATGTAATGCTTATATTCACATAAAAATTAGATTATTGTTATATTAAATATCAATTTGTATTTATATTTAAATTTAAATTTATTAAATTAAAATAACTATTCTGTATTCAAAGTATAATTTTTAATTCTTTTTATGTGTATTCACTATTTTTCAAATTAAGATAAGATTATAGTATTAAAAAAAATATTACATTTTTTTATGTTCACACATTAATATTTTTAAATTTTTAATAATATACCATTTTAAAGTAAAAAATATTAGTATATAAATTTAATCATCTTATTAATTATATTAATTTTATAATTAAACTCAATATTTTAAATAATATATATTTATCGATTTAAATTTTTTTCTCATATATATAATTTATTTTATATACATAATTATATATTATCTAAAAATTTTAGATTCATATAATTTTACTATATATTATAGTTAAATATTTTTTTATAAATAAATGAATATTAATTTTTTATACTATTTTTATTTTGTCATATATGTTTATAGCTTATCAATAAATATATTAACTTATATATTAATCAATAATTAAGAATTTTAAAAATATATCTATAATTAAAAATATAAATTTATTTTATATGAAATATTTTTTAATGAACTTATAAAAAATTAAATTAAATATTTTTTCTTATTTTTTAAATAAATTTAAATATTATTATATTAAAATATTTTTCCATAAATAATTATAATTAAAATAAACATAAAAGTTCATTAAGATTCATTAAAAAGTTATTCACATAAATAAAATACTTATTATTTTTTATAAATAATATAAATCATGAAAGTATTTTTGTAAAATTTTATTTTAAATTATATTATAATAAAATTTTAATTAAGTAGAATTCAGATACAAGTAGGATTAAAAATTTTAGATATATATATATAAAATATAAAATCATATAGAAATTAAATTTTAAATTATAAGAATTTTAAATTTATATAAACACTAAAATTAAATTAAATTATAAATATAAATATAAATACTATAAATAATGAAGAGTAATTTGGGTAAAGTTAATGTTTCCTTTCCTTCATATATTTATATATAATATAGATAAATTAAAATTATAATTTCATATATGTAGAAATGATCTTTATATTATTTTATATTTATATGATAAATATTATTTAATTATGTGCTGAATAATATTTGACCTTGTTTAAGTAAAAGGATATACAATCTTTTGTCCAACAGCTGGGGAAAAGAAAGTTATAAAAAAAAAAAAAAATTCCCAAATTCATCTTTGCCTTGTGAAAAAGGAGGGAAACAGTAGAACACAAGTCAATTTTTTCTAATTGCATAATTGTTTAGACTTTTTAAGTCATATTTATTAAATTTTCATAAAAATTAAGTAACGTTAGAAAAAAGAAATTATTACTCATTCTATCATGTTAAAAATATAATAAAAAATTCATTAAATTTATATATATAAATCCATTTCCATAGCCCTCTTCTTTCCATTATTCATCATACATAACACTATTCACATTACAAACCCCTTCATTGGCCATTCTCTTGCTAGCTATCGCCCTCGCTCTCATGCATCTGCACGACCTTCCTTCTGTTGCTGGCTTGGCCCTAGGCATAAATGCTCTTCTTCTTGGTTTTCAAAAACCAGCTTCACTTCTTTCGCTGGCACACCAAAGGCCAACTCTATTGCTTCGCTCTTCATCATATTCATAACATTATTTTTCCCTGAATCATACATTAAAACGTTAATTTAAGCTAGTGAGGCCCAGATGGATCTCTAATTAAGTAAGAAGAGGCGGAGTACTTCAATTACCTGCAAGAGAATATTTAATGTTGCCTTTGGCATTGATCGTAAATCTGACTGCTATCAGATCATTCTTTCTCGAAGCTACGAAAATCGTCGGATAGCTAGCAGGGGAAACGACCACCGAGCCACTTCAAAAGGTTGATCTTACTTTCTGATAAGTTGGACCCATCTGCGAGCTGCTTTTAATGTGAGGGCAAGCCATTTCAAAGAGGGCCTCACCTTGCACAATGATATATATCAGGAGAGCCTTCGAGTTGTAATAGGATCCAGCTATAGATCCCTCTATATATACATACACAAAAGATTGAAATTTCATGAATTTTGTTCACACTTTAATGCAATTTATTTGAAGAGGGACAGGAATTACTTTGGCGAGGTTGCAAAAGGAGACACTATGTTGTAGAAATCCTAAATTCCATCTAGCCATAATCCATCATGCCAAATCATCAACAAATTAAATTGGATGTGGAAGCGTACCTGAATCCATGATACCAATAAAATTTTACGGTCTTGCAGTTTTAAGTCTTTCAGATTGATATGCACAATCAAGAGAGAGAATTTTATCTTTTCTAATGATGGGATGTCAGAAAAAATCGTGCCTATAATTTGAGTATCATAACCCTTTTATATCGGGATATATTTTTCCTATTTCTAATTTAACCCATCATAAAATTAGAAACGATATATAGAGTATCTATACATTTAAACTCATACTTTATGACATAATTTAGGTCCATATTAATTTTAACCAAATTAGATTACTTTTACTATTTGGGCCAAGCCTTTTATGATAGACATAACATATAATTATTGTTAATCTTAATATATATATATATATATATCACTTTATAATTGTATGTCATAATATAACCTTATGAGCTCAAAATTTTACTATCAAGATTCAAAGGCATTTCCAAACAATCTTGTCCATCAATTAGGCCAACATAGAACTAAGGCAACTTTCGTTACACATGTCGTAACTAAGTCCATCCCTAATCATGTATATTAACATAATCAAATGACACAAATCAAGTATGGATGTGTAGCATGAAAATTACATGCAATGTGATCTGAACATGTCTATTTTCAACTATTCCACTTTAAACATTGGTGAGATCAAACCATACTAAAATCAAAGTGTGAATAACTGAAAGAAATTTTATTTCTGTAGAAAATATCCTCAAAATATCCATAAACTGAAAACTGAAAATTTTTCTATAACAGAAAAGCAAAAATACAAACTCCCACTAAAACTGAATATCCTCCCATGAAAGACCTTGGGTGGCAATCCATTAGTAAGTGGATTCGTGGGTTAGTAGTATGCTTATGTATCTTGTACATATTTTTATTAATAAAAGGCATTTTTACTTTTTCGTTTACATAATATATTTATATGTAATAGAAAAAGTCCATTGATATTTTGTTAGAAATTCTATTCTTAAGTTGTTAAGAATATGAGTGACAGTATTTCTAGCACAAAGTATCATAAATTGGTTCACAATCGATGGTATTTCACAATAAGGACATAACTTATCCAGAAAGATTGTAATCATATTTGTTCCCAAGTTATTTATATGAGATGTAAATAAGATGGAATGGTGAGTCTCATGCTATATAACAAATATGATAGACACTTATACATAATAAGTAAGCCAAACCAGTGACATTTATGACAAGTATATGGAGTTTACTCTTGTTAATGCACTGTCATAAATCATATCAGTGCATAAGCCGAACCAGTGACATTTATGACAAGCACATGGAGTTTACTCTTGCCAATGTATTGTCATAAATCATATCAGTGCATATAATCTTTAGACCTGAGATAGCACAATTATCTTGTATATAGGTGGTTTGAGCTTGATACTGCTTTCATACTTGTACTGTGTATGAGTATATGAGCATGTGTTGGCTCCTACCAATTATATATGGAAATAGGTGTTGATCAAAATGGAATCTGTTACCCTAAGTAAATAGGAATAAAATCCTATGTTGTTCTTGAAGTTTCAAGTTCCTGCCCAGGACAGATAGATTTAATCAAAAAAGAGTTTCTGATGAGAAAATTTTTTTAATTCAGAACTGAAATTAAAAGAGAACATAATATTCATAGCAAATGGGGTTTGACATAAACCATGACTCTAACTTGAATTGGGATTTTATAACAGAGAGATTCTAGTGCATGGTAAAATATGATTATAGGTTCATTTAAGGTAAACCTTATTACTGATTGAGTGGCTGTGGCATGCTATGTTAGGTGTTAATCATAGTCTATGAGCTGCCTAAAATGATTTAGAGAAATCATTTATGGTAAGAAAGAGTTCTGATGATATTAAGAGTTGATATCATATCTCATTGCCAATTAGTGATGGGCCTAATGAGTCACACACATACACAAGTAATCACAAAGTTAAATGTGATTTAATTAATTAGTTAAAGAGTTTAATTAATTAATTAAATAGGTTTGGTTTGCAATAAGATTGCGAAGTCCCTAGCATGACTTGAAACAAAATTTTGGTTATTGGATGTATAGTATAAATTAAGTTTATATTTAAAGTGTTTAAATATAAATTTAATTATAAGAAATTAATTAATAAAGATTAATTAATTAATTTATATTTGATATAAATTGATTAGAAGAAGAGAAAAAATTATTTTAGGTTGAGAACTCAAAATTAAGACACAAGAGTAATTTGGTTATTTCACAGGGTGACATGTGGCACCATGAAATGGTGACACATGACACTACACATAAGCTTGTCATTTGTCTTCCAATAATGTAAGATAATCAAAGTCAAGATTAATTCTAGTTTTGACACTTGGCATAATATGATTGGGTCAATTAAAATTCTGAGCCAATCAGAAGATGACATGTGGCGAGGGTTTTAAGTGGTGACCTAGCTATATAAGGAAAATGATGAAAGAATAAAATAAGCAATCTGATTTTCTCAAAGAGGTGCCGCCACCTTTGTTGTCTTCTTCCTCTCTTCTTTTTCATCTCTCATCAATTTAAAGAGAATTGCCAATATTCTATTGAATTAAAATTACTAGAAATTGTTTATAGTGTCTAATATACATCTGCAACATCTCTAAAAGGCAAAATCTCAATTTCTAATTGATTGGAAAGACTTGAGAAGCTGTTCAAGGGACTGCCATTGGTGATCTTGGTGTGGACAAGCTAGAGGGACAACATCTGGTGTTCTAGGTGCTTCCCAAAGGTACTAAACACATCAACAGTGCATTAAAAAGTTAATACACATGTTCTTGAATTAATCTATGGTTCTAATGAATTAATCTGTTAATTCTAAAATCTTAAATAGTAAATGTAGATCCAAAAACATATTAAAAGTGTTTTAATATGCTGTTGAATATTGAAATCAATTAGGTAAATAATGAATCTTGCATAATGCATGAGACCCTAGAAGAAAATTTTTGAATTTAATATTCTAAATTAATAATTTTCATGCTTCCGCTCCTCCACCGTGACCATGGAGTTTGTGCCAATATGCTCTATAGACACCTGACCACTTTGAATTCTTTCTTTAACAACTAGGAATTTAATGTCTATGTGCTTTGACTTACTTGAACTCCTGTTGTTATTGGAATACAAGACTACTGACTTATTGTCACAGAAAATCTTAAGTGGTCTTTTTATTCCATCTACAATTTGTAGCCCAGTGACAAAGTTTCGCAACCATATTCCATGATTAGATGCCTCATAGCATGCTATAAACTCAGCTTCTCTGGTGGAAGAAGCTATGATTGTCTGTTTAGCCTCGACCTACAAACAGAAAGCTGTGTATAAACAAGTATTCACAAAAACAAAAACATTGATTGGAAAAATTATACATAACTTTAGCCACAAAGAGAACTGCTTTAGCATCACAGTGGATAGGAGGTAAAAATGTTTGAGGATTAGATTCAAGAATGACGACACGGAAATTCTCGATTCCACGTAGAAGCTTTGATTTTTAAATGAACTTTTGGAGAGCATAAATTGTTCCATGTTCAGTCTTGGCTCTTTGAATGAAATCCTTGTCCTAAAAAATGTAAGGGTTCTCCTCTTCCTCTTCTTCTTCCTCTTCCTCGTCTCTTTTCTTTCCCTCTTCTCTTCCATACCTCTGTTTTCTCCTCAGGCGACAAAGCGTTCCCTCTAGTCCTTCTTGCCCCTTGCTTTGGCTTTCACAAGATTCCAACCTCTTTTCAAGATCGACCCAGTCATCTTGACCTTGACCTTGAACTCTCCTTTCTTCTCCTTCTTCTCTTTCTTTGGTTCACTCTCTCGGTCCTTCTTCTCTTCGTAATCCTTCTCGCATAGACCCATGCACTTCTTCCGGTCCTCGTCATATTGACGTTGGAGTTCGCATTGGTGCTTGCACTGCTTGAGCTCTGGGTATCTTGTAGCTATAGCTAAGCCAGCACAAAGAACCAAAAAGGAAAGTACTAAAACAGCTAAACAAAGCCTCCCTCTTTCGGCCATTTTACAGGATCACTCGTGTTTCTCTCTCGATGAAAGAATTGAAGATGGGTATGGCGGTTTATAGTGTAGCAAGGAAGAAATAAAGGAGGCTTTTCATGCATGGAGACAAGTGTAACCCTACTCTTGTGGAGGAGAGAGGGGTAACACCTTTGGGATTGCTATAATTTTCCTACTTTAAGATGCGTTCTTTCGCGGAGTATCAACCTAACGCTCTTAAATTAATGATTTGCTTATTCAAGAGAGATAGCTAACCATTTGTTTTGATGAAAAAGAAATCTAATTTTCTTGGATAAATTATTAAAATAGAAAGAAATACAATTTCTCCTGTCATATATATATATATATATATATATATATATATATATATATATATATATATATATTCTATGTTTAAAAATAATTAAGTAATTTAATATAAATAATATATTTATTTTCATATTTTTCTCCATTTCTCATGTATAGGAGAAATATTTTAGATATTTACTCTTCCATTCTTATCCTTCCTCTCCTCTATTTCATGTCCAAACATAAAAAATTGAAGAAATCAATTTCTCTCAATCAAAGAAGGAGTAATTAAGATTACAAGACTTTTCCTTTTTTTCTTTCTTTTTTTTTCCCTTTGAAAGAGAGGAAAAGTTTATAAATCCAATGGAGAGAAGTGATCATAAGAGTGGGGATGCCACTGGAAATAGCATCAATTGTACTTGCCGAGATGTTTAATCTGGGTAAGTTAGTTTAATTGTATTCTTGGGTGTTTAGTAGAATACAAAACTGGAAACGGACAGATTTACACGTTAGTGTTCGACATACGTCAGTCCGTTCATGAGCACTCAGGTCTTTTATCCATAGCTTGCTAGCCGATCCGTTACAATAAGGATTTACTCGTCCCAGAAACGTCTGGTGATCAAATATGCATTGTTCGAGGCAAGAAAAAGAAAAAAAAAAGCATCCATTATTAATAAATTAAGTTTTGTTTGGATTGTTAGATTTCAACCCAATTGTTTAAATTTATATTAAATTCATATATGAATTTAAAATTTAAAATGATAAATTCTTGAATAAATTTCAAGCGCACAAAGGATTTTCATCTGTTTCAATTTAATCCAGTTTTAGTTTTAATTTTTCAGTTCTAGTTTTGATTCCCACCGAATCAATTTTGACTCAATTTGGTTTCATTTTTGATTTTTGATTCTGATTCAATTCATTTTTCTCTTTAATTCTGATTCAATCTAGTTTTAGTTTTTAGTTTTTTATTTTGGCTTCCACACAGGTTTTGGTTCAACCCGATTTTAAGTTTAGTTTTTCGATTTCAATTCAATCTCGATTTACCTAGTTTAAATTTTTTTATCTTGTTTTTGGTTTAACACAATTTCAAATTAAGCTCTACCTTGGTTTGGTTTCTATCAAATTCGGTTATGATGCCATTCCATTTCAAGTTTCGTGGAAAGTAGATTTTCAAATTAAGCTCTAACTTGGTTTGGTTTCTATCAAATTCGGTTATGATGCCATCCATTTCAAGTTTCATGGAAAGTAGATTAGTGAATTCAATTTTGATTCCGTCCGGATTCAATTCCATTTTGAGTGCAGTTTAGGGTTAGGCTAGTTTGATTTCAATTCTAAATCGGCCAAGTTAATTTTCTTAAATAAATTTTTGATAATTAACTATGTAATAAAAATTAAATAAAAAGTGTGAAACTTATTATTGAAAGAAAATAATAAATTTTAAATTTAGCCATCCAAATACAATCTTAAATACTTTAGATTGATTGATACACGTGAATCCTGCAATCATAACATAATAAATTTTATTATTTTCATTCGCCCTTTAGTTATTTACTTATATATATTAATGTTATAATATTGAAATGTTATAAAAAAAAATGTGACAATATTATCAAATGTTAGAAAAATACACACACACATACATCTATATATATATATATATATATATCTATCTGATAATGATATAGTTATTATCCCTACGTTAATTAGGCACATGAATCAAAGAACATCCGGGGATGGAAGATGATCACTTAACATGCAATTATAGAAAAAAAAAGAGGTAGCATTTTAATTGTTAGATGGATGTAAATCCATGTACATGCTCCTCTGCCTTTCATTATTTCATTTTATACACAACACTATTCACATTACAGAACCCACAAAACCCTCTTTGTCGGTTAGCCTTTAGCCTCTCCCCAAGAAGCGTAACCCAGTGAGACCTCAGTTTTACTTTCACACCCTCATGCACATGCGCGACCTTCCCTCTGGTGCTGCCTTGGCCCCGGGAAGAACAACTCTTCATCTTGGTTTCCAAAAACTTGCTCTACTTCTCTCGCTTTCACACCAAAGGCCAACTCCTTCGCTGCCCTCTCCATCTTATTTACGACATTATTTTTCCCTGAAAACATAGCACAACACACTTTAATTTAAGCTTCCGAGGCATAGAAAGCTATTAAGGGAGAGAAATACTTAGTTACCTGCAAGAGGATACCTAGTGTTGCCTTTGGAGTTGACCTCAAAGCAAAGTATTACCAGATTATTTTTTTCTTGAAGCTACAGAAGCCACCGGATGGCCGGCGGGGACAACGAACACCGTGCCTTGTCTCAAGCGTGAGCTTACTTTCTGATAAATTGAACCCGTACTTTCTTGCTGCGAGCTGTCGCTAACGTGAGGACAAGCCATTTCAAAGTAGCCCTCACCGTCCAAAACAACAGAAACCTTGGTCGCCTTCGAATTGTAGTAGGGTCCAATCATAGATCCCTGCACATACAGGATGCAATTTCATGAAAATTGTATACAATTTTCGAGTCAGATACGAAGGAATTGAAAAGGTAGAGGGATATACTCGGGTAATGTTGGCAACTGAGACGATTAATTCAAGGTCTTTAAGCTGTTCGTAATCATTATGATCGACTTCGAAAAGCTGACCATAGTTGTTGCTTTGAACAGGGCGCTTGTGGAGAAGATTGAATGAGCCGCTTGATTCTTCTCCAAATGGCCAGATGCGGCCAGCTTTCTCATGGTGGCTCATAGATTGGATCTGCTCCTTGGAGGCTTTCGCAATGAAATCTTGACTTTGTTTTAAGATGTGCTCCAACCTCCTCCTGTCGGTCTGATTGATACAGAAATGTCAAAACAAAGACCCAATCAGCTTAATTGAAGGGAAAGGCAAAACATGAAACTACAGAGACTATATATGGAAGTTGACAGTAGCTCATGGCACACACCTTAAAAGCAGCCTCTAGCAACTCCCAGCTGAATGCGCTGTAAAAAGACTGATCTTCACCACCTGGGGCACGGAAAGCCTGCATATCATGAAACCATTATAAAATAGTCCAGGCGTTTGCTTCTCTTGTAATTCATTCAGAATCTAAAAGACTAAACTTCGTAGGAATCATCAGCTAGTCATCTTTTCCTGAAAAGAAATCCAAATAGAAATGGGCAATTGATAAAAAAAGTGTAATAAAAAATGCAAAATACTAAAAAGGGGTGTGTTTGAGATTAATTACCAAAAAAGGGTAAATTTTGCTGAGTTGGAGAAGGTGAGTGCGGGACGCTAATTATAATAGCGTTTTTAAGGTCCAGACGCTATTCAAAATAGCGTCCGGGTGAAAAAGTTGAAAAAAGAGCTGGACGCTATTCAAAATGGCGTCCAGCTCTCAATTTAAAGGTTGGACGCTACTTATAGTAGCGTTCAACCTTTTTTTTTAATTTTTAATAATTTTATTTTATATTTTAAATAAAATATAAATATTATTTTAATAAATAAAATTATAATATTATATATTATAATATTTTTATTATGAATATTATTTTTTAATTTAAAATAAAATTAAAATTTAAATCAATAAAAAATTAAAATTAAAAAATAAATAATTAAAAAAATTTTAGAAAAGTTGGACGCTACTATAAGTAGCGTTCAACTTTTCTTTAAATTTTTAATTATTTTATTTTATATTTTAAATAAATTAAAAATATTCTTTTAATAAATAAAATTATAATATTCTATAATATTTTTAATTATTTTATTTTATATTTTAAATAAATTAAAAAAAATAAAAAATTATAATAAAAATATAAAATAAAATAATTAAAAAAATTAAACTATAAGTTGCGTCTAATTTTTTTTAAGCCTTTTTAATTATTTATTTTTTTAATTTTAATTTTATATTTTATTAAATTTTAATTTAAATTTAAATTAAAAAAAAATATTGATAATAAAAATATTATAATATATAATATTATAATTTTATTTATTAAAATAATATTTATATTTTATTTAAAATATAAAATAAAATTATTATAAATTTAAAGAAAAGTTGGACGTTACTTATAGTAGCGTCCAACTTTTCTTAAATTTTTTTAATTATTTATTTTTTTTATTTTAATTTTTTATTTATTTAAATTTTAATTTAATTTTAAATTAAAAAATAATATTAATAATAAAAATATTATAATATATAATATTATAATTTTATTTATTAAAATAATATTTATATTTTATTTAAAATATAAAATAAAATTATTATAAATTTAAAGAAAAGTTGGACGTTACTTATAGTAGCGTCCAACTTTTCTTAAATTTTTTTAATTATTTATTTTTTTTATTTTAATTTTTTATTTATTTAAATTTTAATTTAATTTTAAATTAAAAAATAATATTAATAATAAAAATATTATAATATATAATATTATAATTTTATTTATTAAAATAATATTTATATTTTATTTAAAATATAAAATAAAATTATTAAAAATTTAAAGAAAAGTTGGACGCTACTTATAGTAGCGTCCAACTTTTCTTAAATTTTTTTAATTATTTATTTTTTTATTTTAATTTTTTATTTATTTAAATTTTAATTTAATTTTAAATTAAGAAAATAATATTGATAATAAAAATATTATAATATATAATATTATAATTTTATTTATTAAAATAATATTTATATTTTATTTAAAATATAAAATAAAATTATTAAAAATTTAAAGAAAAGTTAGACGCTACTTATAATAACGTCCAACTTTTCTTAAATTTTTTTAATTATTTATTTTTTTATTTTAATTTTTTATTTATTTAAATTTTAATTTAATTTTAAATTAAGAAAATAATATTAATAATAAAAATATTATAATATATAATATTATAATTTTATTTATTAAAATAATATTTATATTTTATTTAAAATATAAAATAAAATTATTAAAAAATTAAAGAAAAGTTGGACGCTACTATAGTAGCGTCCAACTTTTCTTAAATTTTTTTAATTATTTATTTTTTAATTTTAATTTTTTATTTATTTAAATTTTAATTTAATTTTAAATTAAAAAATAATATTCATAATAAAAAATTTATAATATATAATATTATAATTTTATTTATTAAAATAATATTATAATTTTATTTATTAAAATAATATTTATATTTTATTTAAAATATAAAATAAAATTATTAAAAAAAAAAAAAGGTTGGACGCTACTATAAGTAGCGTCCCACCTTTAAACTGAGAGCTGGACGCTATTCAAAATAGCGTCCAGCTCTTTTTTCAACTTTTTCACTCGGACGCTATTTTGAATAGCGTCCGGAACTTAAAAACGCTATTATAATTAGCGTCCCGCACTCACCTTCTCCACCTCAGCAAAATTTACCCCTTTTTGGTAATTAGTTTCAAACTCACCCTTTTTTAGTATTTTACATTTTTTTATTACACTTTTTTTGTCAATTGCCCAATAGAAATCTAATTAATCAAGAAAATTTTAGGGGAAACTTACCTCGAATTTGCCGGGAAGATTGACAGGTCTAACGAAATTGACAATGAAAAGTTTCTCATTTTCGTCCCTATTGATTAAGTAGACAGGAGTGCCTGCATGAACCCTTATGACATCTCCACATTCGATGTTAAAGCTCTCTTTCTTTTCCTCACGGATTGTAGTTATAGTTCCCCGGCCTACACCAAAATCAAAAAAACCAATTAAAGGGGTATTTTCATTTACAAATAAAGTATATAAACTAGAAAATTATATTCATACCTTTAGCCACAAAAAGAACAGCGTCAGCATCCCAATGGCTAGGAGCTACAAATGTTTG
Organism: Hevea brasiliensis; assembly: GCF_030052815.1. Classification (NCBI taxonomy): domain Eukaryota; kingdom Viridiplantae; phylum Streptophyta; class Magnoliopsida; order Malpighiales; family Euphorbiaceae; genus Hevea; species Hevea brasiliensis. The sequence goes on from NC_079494.1 coordinate 116,414,136, forward strand.
AGGATTTGCTTCAAGAATGGCAACCCGATAATTCTCAATACCACGTAAAAACTTTGCTTCCTTGGTAAACTTTTGGAGAACGTCAATTCTTCCATGTTCAGACTTCACTCTTGAAGTGAAATGATGCTCCTCAAAAACATAAGGGTTATCCACTCCTCCCACTTCCTCTTCTTCTCTTCCATGATATCTTCCATAACTCTTTCGGCACCGTAGGCCACAAAGCGCTCTTCCTTGTCCCCTTAGCCTCTCGCATTGGCTTTCACACGATTCCGGCCTCTTTTCAAGATCGACCCAGTCATCGTTATCGTAACTTCTCCTTCCTTCTTCTTCTTCTCCCCTCCCTTTTACTTCACTCTCATGCTCCTTCTTCTCTTTGTAATACTTCTCACATCGATCCATGCACTTTGCCTTCTGGTCCTCATCATATTGACGTTGGTGTTGACATTGGTGCTTGCACTGCGTTAGCTCTGGGTCTCTTGTAGCTAGAGTTAAGCCAGCACAAAGAAACAAAACAGAGAGGAGTAGAACAGCTAAACAAAACTTCCCTCTGACGGCCATTGTACAGGATCATAATTCGTGCTTTTATCTGGATGCAAGGATAGGAGAAGGTTATCTCGTTTTATAGTGGAGCAAGGAAGAAATAAAGAGGGATTAGAACAGGCAAGGGAGTTGCATGCATGGAGACGAGTGTACTCCCAACGTGTCGATCATGCCCAGAACATAATCGCCGCGAAATAGATTGCAAGGGCAATTTATGACTTGCAGCTGATAAGTGACAAAGTAAAGCATTTGTGGATTGATCTTTACATGCAAAACGACATGACACATCTCGAACGTAGGCTTAAAATGGCAGTATTCTCGTAGGCAATAATAGCTAATACTAAAACTCAAAAAATAATTATTTAAATATACTTATTGTTAATTGTTTTTTTTAGACGCATTATGCAATGTCGTTCGAATCCATCCCTTTGCCGGTTCGCCCTTGTACTTTCCACTAAAAGCTAGAAGATCTCGGAAAATTATATACATCATGCTTCCTCAAACCACCTCGTATGTATCAGGTGGGGTATCAATTATCAAACCATTGAAGATATTATTGAATATTAATTTATTATTTAAAATTTCACTGATTAATTTTATTCTATTGTCATAATTGAATTTTTTAAAAAATTTACTTATATATTATACTAATAACATGCCTTATTGATTTGAAACACCACTTTACATATATATATATATATATATATAACACGATATACCCTGATTTTTATTTGTATCTATCTATTGATGCCTTAATTTTTATATTTACATTTATTACACACTTTAATATTTATTTACTTAAATAAATAAAATTAGATAAATCAAAGAGTAGCATTATTAATTTTTAAGATGTAAAGAGCAGAGTGATTTTTTTTTTAACTAGAAGTAGAGTGACCTTAAGAGTAGCATTGAAATGAGATTAACTCTTTCATAATAATAATAATAATAATAATAATTAAATTTTAATTTTAAATTAGTTAAACTGAATTAATGAATTTTTTTTATCATTCAATTCTATCTGCAATCAATTTCATATTAATATTCAAAATTATAAATCTTTTGATCCGTTGTAAAAATTAAAAAAAAAAATTGAAATGAAATAAGAGAAAATACAACTATCAGCTCCTCTTGCATCACAAAATATTGAGATCCAACATCAAGCTTCACTTGAAAAGAAATAATTTCTAAATCAATTTTGTTATTATTAGCTGCCTTCCCCTAGTTCTCTGATTAGGATAAAGCTGCATGATAACACCCAGTCATTCAAATTGCATTTTAGTGAAATTGGTTTCCAAAAATGCATAATCTAATCCAGTTGAGTAAGGTGGCCTGATATATATTTGCCAGTAGAAATAGCTAATAGCATGCATTTTACAAAAAACATACTAGAAAAGAATACTAGGATCTGCAAATGTGCCAATCATCTCACAGAGTATCTATATTCTCGAATGACTAGATAATCTGAAACTGAAACTCACAGCTTCAACCTTCCAAAATGCACTAATGAAAATAAAAATAGACAACAGAACTCCTTACAAAATCACTGTTTTACACATGACTCGCGTTCCTGCAACTTCCTCCATTAATATGTTTAGTGTCCATCATTAACTTGAACAAGGTTTCTTCACAGGTCAGGCATGCCCTTCCCAGTTTTAGCATCGTAAGTCCTCTCCAACACAAGATCGATTGGAGTATCCTTAGGACCAGCTGCCATAAAGAAAAAAAAAAAAGTTCAAGCAACTAGCGGCAACTAATTATAAACTAGTGATAAGTTTGGCTCTACATTTATTCGCAGGGTAGCTGTATATCCCTTCATTATTACTTGTGCAAGGTCATAAAATAGATAAAATTAGGCAGCTATGCATAAGCCAAAACATCTGAAGGCTAGTCTATCATGCCCCCCTACCAGTGCACCCAAAATAATAAAAATCTTAAATGCTAGCTATACAATTACAAGTCTCATTGAAGGTGATAAGCTTTATACCTACGGTAGGTCTTGGAGTAGTCCTAATCTTCAAAATCTCAGGGCGAGGAATTATAGACCCAGATGCCCCTAGACCTCTAGAAACTCTTACTTTGGTACCATCTTCTAGATATCTAATTCCGACCTTGCAAGGTTTCCTACAAAGTAGCCACAGTTTTGAAATCTGACTTAGAAAATAATACAAAAGAAAGATAAAATACTATTTGTTAATGATAAAAACTTTGATTCAAGCCGTACCCAGTCACTGGGTCAAGAACTTGAACATTTGAGGCATGAAGTGGGGCTTCAACCGTAAAGATCCCACCTTCATGACCTTCACCTGCCTTGATGTGCTTTTTTACCTGCAACATGAAAGGAGAAGAAGAAGGATGGTGTTTTTATATGAAAGTGTAGTCAATCTTCGTCGTGGAGGACAAACCCGTTAACCAAGGAAGATATCCACTAATCCATTTCACTTCCAGGAGACAACACAATACAACATACCAAAATTAAGCTCATAATTCAAAATAAGGAAATCTAGACAACAAATCACTATCAACAGAACCAAAAAAAAAAAAAAAGAAGAGATTATATGTATTGAACTTTGAACAGAATATGGTGCCATTTCTTATTTCTTTGAAGGAAGTCAATAATGGCAATTTCTTCTTTGTGAAAATATATAGAGTCAAACTTCAAAGCCTTGAAAGCAATGACATCTAACATAATATTTAGTTCCATGTATAAATCCTACACTTGCCTGGATTTGTCTCTTCATAGAATAAGTTAACATGACGTGAAAATGCCTAAATTAGGGGCAGAAAAGCTTTTTATTTGATCTGAGAGAGTCATAAGGCAAAGACAGAATCCTCAGAGTGACATTTGATTTATTTACCTGAATCTTTAGCTCGCCATTGATTATGATGAAGCATGCTTCTGAAGAAAATTGAAAATCTCATACACTTCTAATTAATGGGATTTGATTTGAATATGATGTAGTAAAAGCACTCTAAGTATAAGCAATCAGATTCACCAATGAAATTGGCAGGAAAAAAAATGTAGGCAATGGATAAGCACAATATTGACAATCAATGAAACAGAATTTGATATCAACCATAGCCAATAAAGAACACACTTGTGCAGAAACATATAACAATGAGCTCCTCAACAATACTCCCCAGCAATAAACATGTCAAAATGGTAACCTTAGCAAAGCTCCTTGGCAATAATCAATACAATTCAAGACATGTCTCTTCAGCATCCCAAAAATACATTGTCACAGCTAAAAACAATCCTAAACAGAAATCACAGTTACTGAATTAGTTTCTTGAAGTTGAAGCACAGTAAGATACTCACCAGATTTTTTCCCTCAACAATAACCCGATTCTGAGAACGAATGATGCGCTTAATAATACCAGTCTCACCTTTATCCTTGCCCCTGATTATCATTACCTAATTATTAAAGATAAAATGAAAAAATATTCATCAGCAAAAGTGAAAAGAAAGGAAAGGAAGCAATTTTATGATATGATTCTTACATTATCTCCTCTGAGTACTTTCCAGTGCCTAATTAGCTTTTCAGCAGCTTTCCAACCCATTTTCAACTTAGAATGAGATCAAGAACCTTCACAGAAGTACCTGAAAGAGCTAAAATCCCTAAAATATCAGCAAAACCCACAAGATAACTCCGTATGAGAGAGAGAGAGAGAGAGAGAGAGAGAGAGAGAGAGAGAGAGAATGGGAGGTGTTCCTGTGCCTGGGGCGGCTGGACGAAGAACAAGAAGAAGAATACAGCGCAGGAAAGCTGCAAGAGAAGCAGAGAGATGGGCTATCGGGAGCTACGGAGACACTGTACAATTTTTTTTTTTTTTTTTTATGCTTAATCTAAGCCCTACATATTCGTTGGGCTTTCACTCAAAGTTTAATATGGATAGTGTATCTTAGCCCATCTGCATGATAAGGCTGTGTCTTTAACGCATAAATTTTCTATTATTATAACAGTTCAAAATAATTTTTCTATTATTTTAATTTTTAAGAAAAATTAATTCTTTCTATTTATACAAAATATTAGTTCTTACACTCAATATTTTTTAAATTAATTATCTAATTTTTACTCACAATTTTTAATTTGAGCAAAATTAATTTTTGCATTACATTTCTTAGCAATAACTTTATATAATTAACTGTATATATGCACTTGGAATTTATAATAGAAATAGCCTTTTTATTTAATTTTAATAAAATGTTAATAATAATAATAATAATAATTTTGGTAATGAATCATTTGATAATTAGTACAAGTTCCAAGCTTACAAATGTATACGAGCGATAAAAAATATTTTTCTTATCTAAATTTAATTTATTATAAATTTAAAATATAAAATATATAAGAGAATTTACTTATTAAATATATGAGTCTCATATAATTATATTTAAAATTTATAATAAATTAAATTTAAATAAATTTTTTTTAAATATATAAATTTTTAATTTTTAAATTTATAATAAATCAAGTGCAAGTTTCATCTTTAAATCAAGTATAAAAAGCTAAAGATTTAAATAAATGGTAAAAAAAATCAAAATGAACCCAAAGAAATTATGGGCCGCTCAGCCAATTACATAAGCCTTCGGCCCAATGTTTCAAAAATGACTCCCAACTTGTCGAAATTAGAATCTGTGGGCTGAAGCCTAAGCTCTCCCGTCTTGGATTCTTTCTTGCTTGTCAAGTCGCGTCTTCACTCTTCTTTAAAAGTTTTCGCAGATGCTCGCTCTTCTTAACAAGGTTTTTGTAGAGCGTGTCCCATCCCATAGGTAGGGATTTAAAGAGAGAGAAGGAAATGGAGTGCGTATTTGGATTGGTAGGAGATGGATTTGCTTTGGTTGTGGCCGATACTTCGGCGGTTCATAGCATACTGGTTCACAAATCGAATGAGGATAAGATCATGGTCCTCGACTCCCACAAGCTCCTTGGCGCCAGCGGCGAAAGTGGTGACAGGTCTTCTTCCATCTTCCCAATTATTGCATTTTACCCATATTCCGTGTTTTCCTGTGTTAATTTTTATTTAATCTTAATTTTCAGAGTTCAGTTCACAGAATATATACAAAAGAACGTGGCTTTGTATCAGTTCCGAAACGGAATTCCGTTGACGACTGCGGCTGCTGCGAATTTCACTCGTGGAGAACTCGCTACCGCTCTCCGCAAGGTATTTTTTTAGTTATTATTTAAAACGTTTTGATTTTCTGTTGTCGTATTAATTAGGATCTGTTTGAGGTTTAGGGCTTTCCTGGGGTCTCTGATTTTGATTTGGGATGCTTTTGTATGTGAATAGTAACAGGGTGGATCGTATAAGTTTCAGGATTCAAAGGCATAGCAATTCACAATATTAATTTAGAAAATTTTTTTTCTCACTTTTAAAAAAAAAAAAAATCATTTATTACTATGTTGCTGTAAAACTTTTGATCGAGGGGTTGCTTGATTAATGCTTAATATTTTAGTATGCGATGCCATTTTGAAACACTTTTGAGCGGGGTTACGACTACCAAATTATGTTGTTCAAATCCAGAATATAAGAGCTATTGTATGGTTACTGGATTTTAGATTTAAGCTGCCTAGGAAGGGTGAGCTACGTAATTTTCCTGCAATTTTTAGAATTTTCTTTGTATGTGGATTGATAGTTAAAGAATAAAATTATTGGTAGCAAGTGTGAAACTTTCTGGGACTTTTGAGAATGTTCCACAAGATTAACTATGATTGGTAATTTAGATTGTGATGGCAGTCTCAATAAATAGCAGACTATGAAGACAACATTCCGATGGTCTAACATTGAATTGACGGAAGTAATAGAATTTTTCCTTTGCTGGGGCTTAAGGACACAATAACAAAGTTTTGAAAATAATCATGTATGAAAATTTTGTCATAATGTAACACTGTTCTTCTTCTTGATATAGCCTTTATCATGCATAATTTTGAAAAAGGGCATTTTATCTTAAATACTTATCTGAATGAAGTACCACGCACTTATATAGTAAGTGGGTGAAATTTTTGGAAATTTGAAACTTGCCCTGAGGAATAACTTCCATAGGAATTTCATGGGCTGAGCTGTTGAATGTTTTCTGGGTTCTCATTGTTACAAACATGCTTTTTTTTTATTAAAAAAAAAAAACAATGCATTTAATATGGCTCTTCTTGGCATTTTGGTTTTCCAGAATCCATATTTCGTGAACATTCTTATGGCAGGCTACGACAAAGAGACAGGACCATCTCTTTACTATATTGACTATATTGCCACTCTTCACAAGATTGATAAGGGAGCATTTGGTTATGGATCATATTTTTCTCTTTCAATGATGGATCGACACTACCACAGTGGAATGACAGTGGAAGAAGCAATTGATTTGGTGGACAAATGCATTATAGAGATTCGATCAAGGCTGGTTGTGGCTCCACCAAATTTCGTAATCAAAATTGTGGACAAAGATGGTGCAAGGGAATATGCTTGGCGTGAATCTGTCAAGGATACTAGTGGTGCACCTACAGCTTAAATATTTAAGTTCCAGCTGACATCTTCTTTCCTGCTGTTTGTTCTCCTAAAAGGTTCTGATATGTTAGACTATGATTTTCTTTGATATATTGGTAGGCTCTTATGGTTATGTATTGTTGTTTTATATCTTTTGCTACCAAATGAAATTGATAAAACTTCTATGTGCATAATCATATTACCCTGATAGTGAGCTGTCATGGACTTGTAGTATGGATTTGTAATTGGACTGATCTTTCACTGCTTCTTAGCTAGGCATTGCAGTTGAATGGTGTAGTCCATGAATCAAATTTAGCGCCTAATTAGACACTTGGTTGCTTTTTCTGCACCTTGAAATTTTGATTTGGCTAACGGTTCATGTGAGTTAAGACAGCCAATCAACTGATTTTTCTGTGAAACATGAGATGCTAATCGGCTTGAATATTTTTCCCCTTTGATTTCATCTCTAAACTTTTTTTTGTTTTTCATCTGATGACATGACATTAAGTTGATTTCACTGGAGTCAACTTGAACCCAGAACTAACAGATGTTATGTCGAAAAAGTAAACAAACAATTTAATTGCACTTTAAAACCATGATTGCTATAAATAGTAGCAGGGAAATTGGTGGGGAAATGTAAGTCGGCATTGATGCTGAGGGGGGGAGCCCTGGTCGAATCCCTGTATTTGATGGGGGAGCTTGTATTTGCACCGGTGGGGATGCTGGTGCCAATGGAAAAGTGGTTTCAGGTTCTGGGGCTGGAGCCAGTGTTACAGCCTTTGAAGCTGCCAAGTAGAGACTTGGTAAATTACTGGTAAAACAGTTACAGATATATACACTCCACATTGCTATTTATATTTCCAGCAAGCACTGGAAATTTGACGATATTATTGTTTGCTATCAAGTTATTCGATTAAGATCTTAAAAACAAATTACCTCGTGGACTTAGAGGAGCAGCAGCTGGAGGTGGAAGAGTTGGCCCTAGCAAGACGGGACCTGCCAATATAAAATTCTTGTGAAAATAAAGTTTTGAGCAAGATTGTGATTCCAAGAATGAGCCAGCATATCTTATTGAGCCCTTTAGAGTCAAGGGGCTTTAGCTAACTAAAACATCTATATTAAATTTCATAAATTTCTTTATCATTAATTTTTCATGTTATGCTTGTCGAATATGTTAAGAATTGAAGGGGATATATCAGCTTTAGTGGTTTGGGTTACCAGGAGCTGGTAGAGGAGCGCCAGAAGCTGCAAGGCGGAATGCAATCATTATTAGGATATTTAACAGTGACTGATACAACATGAAATTGTTTAATACAGGCATTTTAAATGGGCACCTTTGCACTGTAATGGCACACCGCTCATTTTGGATGCTCGGGGGAGAGAGATTGCTAGTGTGCGGTTAATTGGGAGTTGAACAGGGACACTAGCAGTTAGTATTAGACAAGCACAATCCATGCTTGTGCTCATCATTGACGCCAATGAACTGCAGCAGCTTGCAGTTGGTGAAGTGCCATTGCTGCTGCTTCCAGTGATGAAATTTATGCATGGGGTGAAGCTGTTGATCATTGAGCTTGTGCATGGTGTGCTTATTTGCCCATTCACTGAAATTACCAGAAGAATCGATATTATTGCAAGTAATTGGAGAACCTTGATCCCTTCCATGACTCTCTACTAAGAAAATGAGCTGTGACTGGTCTTTGAACAAGAGAAACGTGTGTGTAAGAGCTGAATTGGGTTTGTGCATTTATAGCTTGATAGGGTTCAGAAATAATTGGAGGGAAAGGACAAGTAGATTCGAAATGGATTCCGGAGTTCAACTGCTATAACTAATTTCCAAGGCTGAAGGAACCGGATGATTGGGTTAGGTAGACGTTGGGCATGCAGATTATTGCTCATTAGCTTTGAATATATTATCATCACTTGCATTTGTTTTAAGTTCTAAGTAATCGCAAATATATATTACTTGATTTGGAAAAATCTCAAACTAATTATAAAATATTTTCAAATGTTTTTAATAAATTGATTGAACCCAATTGGGATGAATTTTATATTTTAATTTGAATATATGTAGAAAGACTTTAAATTTAAATAAGAAGCAGGGATTTCGGATTTTCAGAGAAGATTTCATATTTGATCATGCAAGTAAAATGGGAAAGAGTTAACTACCTTCAATGTGTTACTACTTCCTTCTTCCTTCATACACAAATAAACAAAAGTCATGTGCTTTAGACAGAGATTTTAGATTTAAGGGCAGCTTAAACTAGCCGATGTACTTGGGAAATCTAAAGATCAAGCAGACTAAATGTAAATTTATAATAAATTGAAAATTTTAGTCTAAAAGGGTTTGGTTATTGAACTAACCATTAGTTTAGTTAAAGTAGGTCATCCAGATGTACCAGCTTTTGTCTCCATGCCACTAGCTTTCCTATATAAGCCCGAGTCCCTTCTCTTCCCTCTCACGCTCCAAGCCTCTAGTTCCAAGCAAACGTATTCGACCATCACCACCAATCTTCTCTCTTCTTGAGCATCCAGGCAGCCAGAAAATCCAGAGACAGTCTATGGCTTCAAGTGGGATTCGCATGGGCCTAATCCTGGTCCTTGTGGGAATGCTATATGGTAGAGCCATGGCTCAATCAGGCTGCAGTAATGCACTCACAAGCCTGGCTTCATGTCTCAACTATGTTACAGGAAATTCAACGACCCCATCATCTACTTGCTGCTTGCAGCTAGCCAATGTCGTCCAATCATCACCACAATGTCTTTGCTCGCTGCTCAATAACAATGGTCCTTCACTGGGTATCACCATAAATCAAACTCTGGCCCTGTCGCTCCCTGGTGCTTGTAAAGTGCAAACCCCTCCAATCAGCCAGTGCAAGGGTAATTAAAATCTAACTTTAGATATGTTATGCTTGTTTGTCTAAGTAATCATGCATATATTTACTCAAGACTTTGGTAAAACAGCTGCGACTGCTCCCACGACTTCAGCAGCTCCGCCAACAACTTTAGCAGCTCCACCAACCACATCAGCAATTCCACCAGCCACTTCTCCAGCAGATTCATCTAACAAAACACCTGAGCCAGCACTTACTCCATCAGCATCAGAGGTTCCTTCTTCATCAGGTATTATAAATTAGAAAATCTACAAGTTTAGCTTTATATGTAATAAGGCGCCAAATGGAAGATTCCAGCAGGAATGGTAACCCTTTCTGCAAATAAATCACTCATAAATGGATTTTCAGGACATTTATTTGATAAATGCAGGAACTGAATCAAAAACAGTCCCATCAACAGATGGAACATCAGATGGAAGTATCATCAAAGCATCCCTTCATTTCATGCTCTTCGCTTTCTTCATTGTGTGGTGCGGTTCAACTGTCACCAAATTCTGAATCTGAATCTTGCAGAGCGATTTGTGGCTTGCTGTAGTGTTGATTATGATTCTTTTATCCGATTTTGTGCTAGTCTGTTAAAAGATGATTCTTGATTCTATGGCCAAAGTGTGATTGTATTATTTGTTTGATTTGCTTAATGACAAATAAATAAAAGATCCTATTAATTGGTACTTTCATGAAAAATCCTTCAATCCCTTCTTCTTCCTTCTTCTTGAGGTTAAAAAGCAAAAGAAAGAAAAAAAACACCGAACAGAAAGTACAAGAAAATTGACAAGAATATACAGGGGACTCAAACAAAGGGTTGAATTTGGCATATTTAGCAAGTTGAGATGGGATTCTAATTTCCAGGGCACTTGATAATGCAAAACTATTAACTTCAATCATTGATCCAATGCATTTGCCGGAGTTAAAAATGAAGAAGTCAGTCATATAGTGACAATTTTTGCTAAATGTCTCTCCAATAGACAGTCCTTTCATTTAAATAGAAATCATCTTGATTTACATTCCTAAAAATCAGCTATAATATCAACCTAATTATGGAAAGTTATTTACTCCTTAATTACACAGATTCATACAGCTAGCTATAATCCTAAGTATAGAAAGCTATTTATACCATATTTACAAAGATATGTACGGCTATATGGAAACTAATAATTCATATGAGCTGGTCACCATACTAACATCCCCCCTAAAATTGATGCTGAGCGATCAAGAAACATCAATTTGCCAACTAGAAATTGATGACATTGTTGAGTCATAGATTTCGTAATCACATCAGCAATTTGAAGAGCAGTGGAAACATGGGGAAGAGAAATGACACCTGTATCAACGGCTTCCCGAATAGAATGACAATCTACCTCGATATGTTTGGTATGCTCATGGAAATCTAGATTTGTGGCAATCTGAATGGCACTAGTATTGTCAGCATAGAAAGGAGTAGGAGTAGACTGAGGAAATCCAATTTCTGTAAGTAGTCCTCGAAGCCAAACAATCTCTGAGCAAGCAGCTGACATGGCCCGATATTCGGACTCTGTGGAAGATTTTGAAACACGGTTATGTTTCTTACTCTTTCAAGATATCAAGGAATCTCCAAGAAACATACACCAACCTGTGACAGAGAAACGAGTATCTAGACATCCGGCCCAATCGGCATCACTAAAAGCAACAAGGCGAATAGGAGAGCCAACAGGAAAAAATAAACTACAGCTAGGAGAGCCTAAGAGATATCTAATGATGCAACGAACAACCACCAAATGTAGATGACGTGGAGCATGCATGAATTGACTGACTTGTTGAACTGCAAAAGAGATATCAGGCCTTGTAATGGTAAGATAATTCAGACTGCTAATTAATTGCCGAAATAAAGTTGGATTAGGAAGAAGATTTCCCTCCTCACGACGATACTTAACATTTAATTCCAGTGGAGTATCAACTAGGGACGAATCTTGAAGGCCTGTCAAAGTAATCAAATCCTTAGTATATTTGTGTTGATGTAAAAATACACCAAAAGAATCAGAATGAACCTCCAATCCCAAGAAATACGTAAGAGAATCGAGATCCTTTATATGAAAAGAATCCTGAAGATATTGTTGAATGTTTTTTATCAATGATGAATCAGTTCCGGTGATAACTATGTCATCTACATAAACAAGAAGTAGAACAAAACCAGTAGATGTTTTGCAATGAAACAAAAAGGAGTCATATTTGCTTTGCACAAAAGAGAAATGAAGCAAGGTGGACTGAAACTTTTCAAACCATGCGTGTGGAGCTTGTTTCAGGCCATACAAAGATCTTTTTAACTTACACACATTTGATGTAGATGAGGAAAAAAAACCAGGTGGAGGTACCATATAAATGTCCTCTTTAAGATCTCCATGGAGAAAAGCATTTTTTACGTCCATTTGATGAAGAGGCTAACCTTGAGAAGCAGCAATGGCAATAACAGTGCGCACTGTAGTCATTTTTGCTATGGGAGCAAAAGTCTCCTTGTAGTCCACCCCATACTCCTGCTTGTTACTAAGAGCAACCAATCAAGCTTTATATCTATCTAGAGTGCCATCAGAACGAAGCTTGACCGAGTAAACCCATTTACAACCAATGGGCTTAATAGTTGGAGGACAAGAAATAATTTCCCATGTGTGATTCTCTTGGAGAGCTTGAAATTCCTCCTGCATGGCTTTCTGCAAACACTCATGCTTGGAAGCTTATGAGTAACATGATGGAACAAAAATATCAGACAAAGTAGCAGAAAAACCATAACAGTTAGGAGGATGAGATACTCTAGTAGATCGGCGAAGGATAGGCTCGGGAGGACCAAGCTCAGAAGAAATCTCAAAGGTAGGCTTAGAAGCAGGCGCAAGTGGCAGATCAGTCTCGGGAAGGAGCAAAGTTGGTTGACGTCTTTCATACACAAATCTAGGCTTAAACCAATTAAGAAGAGATGGTAAATCCTCAAAAGTAGGAAGAATAGTAATAACACAAGAGGGCTCAACATGAGTAGAAAAGAAATACTGATTCTCAAAGAAAATAACATTTCTAGAAACACGAAATTTGTTAGAACTTGGATCATAGCAAACAAAACCCTTTTGAGAAGAACTATAACCCATAAAGGCACATTTAGCAGATTAAGCTGAAAGTTTATGACGTTCATGAGAAGGCAAATGTACAAAACAAACACAACCAAATGTATGTAAATCATGATAGCTAGGATATTGATGATAAAGACGATAATATGGAGAGTCAAGATTTAACACCTGAGATGGCAGTCTATTAATTAAGTAAACTACAATAGACAAGGCTTCCACCCAGAATTTAGATGGAACAGAAGACTCAATCAATAAAGTTCGAGTGACATCCAAAAGATGACGATTTTTACGTTCAGCAACCCAATTTTGTTACGGTGTATATGGGCATAAGTGTTGTGAGACAATGCCTTTCTCATGCAAAAAATCATGAAAAGCATGAGACATATATTCCCCACCAGAATCAGATCGCAATACTTTAATACAAGTAGAAAATTGAGTCTCAATATAAGCCAAGAAGGTCTTGAAAACAGAAAATACATCAGATTTGGAATGAAGGAAATATACCCATGTATATCGACTGTAATCATCAATGAATGTCACAAAGTAGTTGTAGTGAGCATGAGAAATAATTGGGGTTATGCCCCAAGCATCTCTATGAATTATATCAAAACATTTTACAGCATGACTACCACTGGAAGGAAAAGGAAGAGTTTTACTTTTGCCTAGTTTACATGTGGAACAATCAAAAGAAATATTAGAAAAATGGTCTTTATTGCCCAATAAACCAGAATTTGATAAATGAGACAAAATAGCAGAATTTGGGTGGCCTAAACGTTTATGCCATACTTCACTCTTATGAGCAATAGTGGTGAAGTGACATTAGGAATGAAAAAAACTAAGGGAAACAATCTTCCAACTTTAGGCCCCTTCACGATTACCGTCCCCGACACCTGATCCTGCACGAGACAACCATTACGAGAAAAATGTACATCACAATTGTTATCCACCAATTGACCAACTGAAATTAGCTTAGTAGAGAGCTTTGGAGATACAAAAATGTTTTTGAAAGATGGAGTTAGATCCCCAACCTTAGTAATAGGTATATTACTTCTATTAGCAATCTGAATTTCTGTTGAACCATGATACTTACGAACATTTTTAAGCATACTATATGAGTTGGTCATATGGTTTGAAGCAGCAGAATGAACAAGCCAAAATTGAGAAGATGAAATATCATTACCTTGTAGCCCTAAGGCAGAAAATGCTGAAACAATCATTTGCTGCACCATTTCAGAAGTAAGAACAACAGGTTGAGCAGCAGCAGCTGTAGGAGTTGTAGATATTGCTGGAGCAGCAAAGTGATTAGAACTATTCATTACAGCTGAGGAAGCATTGGCTCTACGGTTTTGAGGACGTGTAGGACACTCCTTTATGATGTGTTCGAGCTGTTTACAGTAGTTGCAGAACTTCTTCCATAATTGGCAGCAATATGTCCATATTCTTTACAGCTATAACACTGTATGTTGTTCATATCCCTACCCTTCCCTTTTCCTTGAGCTGTAAATGCAACTGTGACAATATTCTCTTGCTTGAAAGTGCTTTGTGTGAGAAGACTCTGCTCTTCACGAAGTAATTCCCAAAAACAAACATCTAAGGAAGGTGAAGGATCACGACTCATTAAATTTGAGCGAATCGTCTCAAAATCAGATCTCAATTTCATTAAAAATTGATCTCTCTTGCTTTGCTCATGAATTGCCTGAATTACAGAAAGAGATTCTGCAGGTACCTTAGCATAAACAATGTCAGTAAATTCTGCCCAAAAGTTCTAAAAACCAGAAAAATATTCTTGGATGGAGAGATTTCCTTGAGAATAATTAGCAATGTCATTCTTCAATTGAAACATCTTGCAGTATTGTCTTGATTGTAAACCTTTTTTAAGTAATCCCACATGGCCTTTGCAGTCTTATATGGCCTTAGATTAGGAACAATAAGAGGGTCAACAGACCTTAAAATCCAGGTCATTACCCGAGAATCTTTAACGTTCCATTGAAGCAACTCCTTAGAATCTATAGGAGCTGGATCACTACCATCAACATGACCCCATAATTCTTTCCCTATGACAAATAATTGAAACTGAAATTCCCAGGCAGAATATTTTTTTCCATTGAATCGAACATTGAAAGTCTCAAAATGGTTTGAAGTTGTCATCTTGAATAGCCCAAAGAAAACCAGAAATTTCTGTGACCAAAAGCACGAATATAATCAGAAAACCAAGACCCAAGAGCGTGAGATATTAGGACTGATCACCAAATAAAATCAAGAAAACCAAAAAAACCAAAGAACTCAAAGAAGATAAGGAAATACAGATTCAGAGAGAAGGCTCTGATACCATGACAATTTTTGCTTAATGTCTCTCCAATAGAGAGTCCTTTAATTTAAATAGAAATCATCTTGATTTACATTCCTAAAAATCAGCTATAATATTAGCCTAATTATAGAAAGTTATTTACTCCTTAATTACACAGATTCATACAGCTAGCTATAATCCTAAGTATAGAGAGCTATTTATACCATATTTACAAAGATATGTACAGCTATATGGAAACTAGTAATTCATATGAGCTGGTCACCATACTAACATATAGCAGCTAAACTAAATGTATGTATCGCGAAAATTAATTGAGAATGAAGAATGAAACTTTCTCATCGATTCAAAAAAGAGTAGCCGAACTACTCATACCAGTTGCAGTTACAGAGAAATAGGAAAGGCGAGAGCTAGCTGACAACTGTTACTGAATAACAAATAAGCTAACTGACTAATAGAACTAGCTATCTAATTAACAAAACTAGCTAGTTAAAAATAAATTAATTGCTTGCTACTTGCTTCTCCGGTAATAGTATGCAAATAGCCAAATGCATTACAGGGCCACCATACCTAGTGAATAGACCAAAACAGAGTTAACCAGCAAATATCTTGTTCCCCATGTATTGGAAACATGTTTAGACACTTGACATGCAGTATCCAAATTAACAGAGTCTAAAAATATTGAATTTTCATCATATATTAGAATAATAAACCCTTGGTTGTTTAAGAACAGAACAATAAATGTTTACAGGACATGCAAATTGAGGCCCCAGGTGCGGGTGGCAACGAGTTCAAATTTTTTCTAACCTTTGCTTTATGTCTGCATGCTTAACAATCTGTAAGTTCAATACAGTACTTCATTAGTTGGAAAACGCAATCATTCTGAACTACTTGAGAGCTGAGAGTTCCATCTAACTGACTGGACAGACGCCTTGTAAAACAGCGTTCAGCTAATTCTACTTACTAGAACAATTGCTAGAGTCAAAGATAAATTAGACTAAGAAAATTAGAAAAAATAAGAAGTTTAGTAGAATTTAAATTATAAAATTTAATGATTAAAGTTTCAAAAAGACTAAGTTTTAGTGTCATATATATAAATAGTTGGCTAGCCATTATATTGTATTCTAGAGAGTTCACGAAGTGAGTGGAAAGGTATATCGAAATTTTATGAGTTTTGTTGGAGTCGCTTGTTGAAGTGAGAAAAATAATTAATTGTTGTAATTATTTTTCCTTGATAGTGAATTTATTTTATGGGGAAGGCTTAAGCCGAACATTAAATTTTATATTTTTTAATTTGTGTGAGTGTATTTTTACTAACAAGAGTAATATGTGGTATCAGAGCCGATGGTTCGGAAAGTCAGGAGACTTTTGGTAGACTCAATAGAGCAAGAAGGCACTCTTCTAGAGAATAACAAGCCGATGGAGTGGAGACTCTCGGTACATGTGATGGCATTAGCATGGCTCTTAAAGGTACATAATCGAATGAGTATGGTAGACTAATAATTGGGACTCTCGGTGATACCGTAATACTCAAGTTAATAAAAAGACTTCTATTCAAGGAAAACAGACCTAATAAATCCAATGTAGAAAAGATTTACACTTGAGGGAGAGATTGTTAAAATTATGGAAGTGTTTAATTCCTACATGGATAAAAGATAGAATAAGTAAGAGACATATAAGTGGAAAGAACTCTTAGACCCATTGGCTTGATATTTTGGGTTTATTATAGTGTCAAACTCTTAAGTGTGCTTTGACTCATTAAAAATCTCTCTATTGACCAAAAGAAATAATTTAGAGATTTATTGTCATTTTTATGAATATATAAGAAAAGATAATGGCAAATCTTAAATCAAGTTCCAATCAAAGTTGGCCACCCACCTAATCATACACTGCCACATCACACATGAACACCTCACTTCTCCTCGTGTATCAAAGAATTTTTCAAAATATTATATGGGTTGGTAAAACAAACAAGCCGGATAAATTATAATTTATATGCCTATAGTAAGAAACTTAATTTTCCAAGTAGCAATATCTGTTGAGCTTCTTACAACATTTCTTTAAAAATCCCCCAATTTAGTAGAAGTTGGCCATCCAAATGCAACTATAAATTCTCTTTCATACTAGCTTCAACTATAAATTCAATATTTGAGCTTCACTGCGTACTCAATCCAGAAGTCGGAACGGTTATTCTTTGTGTAAACAGCAAACAAAAAGTTTTAGCCTTTTTTTTTCTACCACAAACTGACGCAATCCAAATGGCTTCAAAAGGGGTTGAGTTGAGTATGCTCTTGGTCCTTGCGATGATGCTTTTGCATGGAGCCACAGCTCAATCAGGCTGCACCACGGTTCTCATGGGCTTAGCCCCATGCCTAAACTATGTTACGGGAAATTCCTCAACCCCATCATCATCCTGCTGTTCACAGCTTGCTACCATTGTTCAATCTCAGCCACAGTGTCTCTGTGCATTGCTCAATGGTGGTGGTTCATCAGTGGGTGTTAACATTAACCAAACCCTTGCTCTGTCACTTCCTGGAGCTTGTAATGTGCAAACACCACCAGCTAGCCGGTGCAGTGGTACGTCAAAAATCAATTTATGCTTTTTTTTGGGAAACATAGGAGGTGAAAGATTAGTTTGTATTTATTAAAAGTCATTATTTGTAACAAGATATTGATATTACCTAAATTGGCATAACTTTGTTATCTTCAATCAGCTGCTAATGGTCCGGCAGCCTCACCAACGAGTCCTCCAGCAGATTCTTCAGATGATACACCATCAATGCCAAGCATTCCTGCAGGTAAGATTTCTCAGGCACAGGCCAAATTTCGAATTTGCAATTCTGAATTGCATACTCCCTGAAATTCCCAATTTTAGACGGCATGTTCCGTATGGCATTTCGTACACAAAATAATAACAAGAACTGAAGGATAACTGATTTCATGGATGAATGCAGGAAGTGCATCCAAGACAGTCCCAACAGCAGATGTCACATCAGATGCAAGCATCACAGGAATGCAACTTCAGCTTACTTTATTCATAATTTCCATTGCTTTATGTGCTTCAAATGCCATCAGACTCTGAGCTTATGAATTTCATTTCATGCTCTTCACTTTCTTCATTGTGCGATGAAGATCAACCGCTTCCAGATTCTGACTGTGAATCTTCCAGAGTGATTCGTGGCCTGTCGTAGCATTGATTATGATTCTTTTATCTGATTCTGTACCAGTCTCTCAAATATAATAATTGCTTCTACTAGCAGGAGTGTGATTGTATTATTATTTGTTCGGTTTGCTCAATGAAGAAAGAGTGAAGGGATCTTGGTCTTTCTTATGAAAATCATTTTTCCATCCATTCAATCCTCTTCTCTGCCTAATTCCTGAAGTTAAAGAACGAAATAATAATAATAATCAAGAACATGCGAGGAAAAATTGACAAGAAAATATTTTAAAGTTTTGCCAAATGCCAGGTAGAAGTATAACATAATGGAAAGAAACATGATTGAGTCATCATTAGCAACTTGGCAGTGTGAACTTGCAAAAGCCTGCAGAAATAAAACGAAAACTAAGTGAATGGAAAACTTTTATGAGGTCATTGAAATGGCACACTGCGTTCCTAAGAAAACTCTATTAAAGTACTCATTAATTTCACTTGAGTTCCAAATACAAAATTTTGGCCAAGAACTGGAAACATTAGCTTCTGCAAGCCAAAAATAGTTAAGTAACTAGACATTTAACTGCAAATTTTGCGGGTATTTTAAATTTTTTTAAATTATTAATAGAATAAATAGCAAGAATACAATATCTGAAAAGTTGAAAAAAAATTAAAAAAAAAAAAAGAAAAAATATGTTAAATTTTAAGAACAATAAATGGTAGATATTTGTGAAAAATCTTTGCGAATACCTTTTTACTTATAACGTTCAAGATGATGAGAAAAGGTTTGTAATGATTTTAGATTTACGTTGCTATTCTCTGCCATTGAAGTTCAGTAAAGTTATTTTTTTAATAAAAATTTTGCTTGATATTGATTATTATATACTTGTGATGGTAATTTTTTATATGCCATTATTTCAGAGCTGGGTTTCATAACTTTATTCTATAATATTTATATAAATTTGTATAGATATTATGTAAGCATATTAAAAAAATTAAAAGGTCATATTAATTAGTGATTAGTAATTAATAATATGACTATAAATTGAAAATTTTATAATTTCGAATTGCATGGGAGCTATCAATTGTAGGCTATATATAATGCAAGAAAAGCTTTAGTGTTCCTTGAAATATGAATGGAAAAAAAAAAGTCATTGTATTGCCCAAATTAAAAATTTTGAGCTGAATAAGTCTCTATATTTTCTAATTATGGTTAAAAAAAGCTCTCACTTAATAAAATATTTTTTTTAATAATGATATTATAAATATGATAAAAAATTATTTAAAATTAAAATTATTATTTTCAATATTTTATTATTAAAAAGAAAATAATATTTTATTATTAAAAAATAATATTTTATTAAGTAAAGACTTATGTACCCTTATTTAGAAAGTATATTGATTTGTTTGACTCAAAACT
This sequence comes from Hevea brasiliensis, assembly GCF_030052815.1. Classification (NCBI taxonomy): domain Eukaryota; kingdom Viridiplantae; phylum Streptophyta; class Magnoliopsida; order Malpighiales; family Euphorbiaceae; genus Hevea; species Hevea brasiliensis. The sequence goes on from NC_079494.1 coordinate 116,434,006, forward strand.
TAATTTTATATTTATTTAACTGACTTCATTTTTTTTTTTTTAAAATGGACAATTGCATACCTCAAATCAGAATCCAACAATCCCAAGTTCAAACACATACTTGGATGTAGATTGCCAAAATTAACACATCATCACTGTTTATATCATAAAATTGTGGGCAGTTAAAACAAACAAGCAAGACAATATTGAACTTTATATTTATGCCTATATAATATGAAACTTGGCTTTCCAAGTAGTCAGAATGGTTGAGCTTCTTTGAATATTTCTACCCAATAACCCCCACGCTAGTAAAAGTTGGCCATCCAAACATAACTAATAGGTTATCTTCCTCACTGGCTTCCACTATATATCCTACTATTGAGCTTCACTCTGTACTCAATTCCTAAACATAGAGCTCTGGTCATAGTGAAGTGCCAACAATCAGACATAAAGAGATCCCATTCTCCCAACAATATTTCTAGCCTTCTTTACTGCCATAAATTCTAGAAAATCCAAATGGCTTCAAAATGGCTTGAGCTGTGTGCACTTCTGGTCCTTATGATGATGCTTTGCCGTGGAGCCACTGCTCAATCAGGCTGCATTAGTGTCCTAGTAGGCTTAGCCCCATGCCTGAACTATGTCACAGGAAATTCCTCAACTCCATCTTCTTCCTGCTGCTCCCAGCTTGCTACCGTTGTTCAGTCTCAGCCACAATGCCTCTGTTCACTGCTTAATGGTGGTGGCTCGTCACTGGGCATTACGATTAACCAAACCCAAGCTCTATCACTCCCTGGAGCTTGTAATGTGCAAACGCCACCAATTAGCCATTGCAATGGTATGTCAACATGGATTTAACTACATGCCATAGTTTATAGCAAGAAATTTAATATAGCTATATTGATTTGACTTGGTTATTTTTCAATCAGCTGCTAATAATGGTCCAGCAGCCCCACCAGTAAGTTCGCCAGCGAGTCCTCCAGCAGATTCTTCAGAAGATACCCCAGAAACTCCAAATACACCATCAATGCCAAGCATTCCTTCAGGTTTGAAATAAAACTTCAGGCAGAAGCTAAATTTCAAGTTTACAAATCGAATTTGAATACCTTCCCGAAATTCAAATGTTTTAGACCGAATGCTCATGACATTTTCACCTCACATAATAGTAACTATAATTGACAGGATAATTGTTTTGAACATTTAAAAAAAATAGAAACTATTATTTGGCAAAGGAAAAAAAATTCCAAACGCTATTGTATTCTGTTTCTCCAACTTGACATTCTGTCCTGATGATCTTGTTATTCAATCCAGGAGGCGGTTCCAAGACAGTCCCAACAGCAGGTGGCACGTCGGCAGCGAACCTCACAAGAATTCAACCTCATCTCACCATATTCATCATTTTCATTGCTTCATACATTTCAATAATTAGATTCTAAGCTTTCTTTGAAGATTTGGAGCTTGTTCGATTGTCTGCAGCTATATGACAGTTGTAACCATGTGGAGTCAAGTGTTACTGAATTGTTTCCGATGTATCTTTTGTGAGATTGTTGCAAGAAATAAGAAACTGATTCTATGCCAATTTTTTCTTCTGAAAATTGAGAAGGTACATCTGCAATTTAGTGGCACCTCTTAGCTTGGTTTCAGATTAGCGTCAGCATTCTATTCTTGCACATTAAATATGCTTTAAATTGAAGCAATGCTAAAAATCTGTAACTTTAATTAATAAGATAGTATATTATATATATATATATTCTCAAAGATGGGTTGTTTACTTAAGAATCTGTTATAAAGTAGGAAAAGTTTGTGAACAATATTAGTCAGCTGCCTCTCTGTGGCTCACAATCTTCATTTATAAACCACGTCGCTCTCATCTCCCTACAAGCAGCAGAACAACATTCCTTATCCTACATTTCACAAGCACTTTAACCAGAAATTTCTACAGAAGGCAATGGAAGCTAGGAGGATGGAGATCATGCTTGCCTTCATTGTTTAGCCATTTGGTTATGGCGCAATTAAGTTGCACCAGAGTGCTTATAAGCATATCCCCATGCCTTGACTACGTAAATGGAAACTCATCAATCCCATTTTTACAATGTTGCACACAGCTAGCTAGTGTGGTGGTCAGCAGGCCAGGACACAGCCGCAGTGTGTGTGTGAGGTCCTTAATGGTGGTGCATGTTCACTTAGGATAATCACACTCAGGCTCAGGCTCTCCCTATTGCCTGCAATGTCCAAACTCCCCCTATTAGACGTTGCAGTGGTAAGAATGGATCAATAGCCATGATTAGTTCCTTTTTCTTTTTAAATTTAATTTTGTTAGTGTATAATCTGTATCCCTCATGGAAATAGAAATAGTAAATTCACATCATTATAATTAATTTATGAACAGCCACTTCTTCTGTTGACTCTCCGTCCGGAACACCAGACTCTCCTTCAGGTACTACATATATATCAACTTGAAAAGATTCTATGAATTCTCATAAACCAAAAATTTTGAATTTATAATTTTGGTATAGTTTAGGCCAGAATGTTCACTTTGCTCCATGGTTGCAGGAGGTGTTGGATCCAAGACACAGTACCATCAACATGTGATGGATAATCAGATGGAAATTCCACTAAGTTGACATTCTATTTGCCCTTCCAGCTCTTCATCGCCTCATATGCCGAGCTCTATGATGATCTTTTGCTACTATGCACATAGCAGTCCTATATTTATACTTTAATTCCGTTTCTTTTGGTTTGTTTCTTGGACGAGTGTTTGAGATATTCTTTTGCAAGAATAATATTTTTGGGTTTGATTGTACTCCCTACACTTTTAATAAACAAGTGATTTATAGTAATTTCACCATAATAATTAACAAGCCTCTTTTTAAGCATGACATTTCTTTTTCCGTGGATAATATGGGTGTATAAATAGATTGACTACACATTCGGTTAAAAACATTGCGTTTTTCACAATCGCACACATCTAATGGACTCCATCACACCTCTGTCGAGTGATACACTTAAAAATATTCAGCTCTTGGAGTGATGACAAGTGGACGTTCATGGCAAAGTAACTGTATGTATGAAAAGAGCCATACTCGTATATGAAGATGGCAAAGCCAAGCGGATGCTCAAGGTCCATACGGTCAACTTGGTCGGAAAATCGGACTGGGGCATTCTAAAAGGTTACCGACCTGCATCCAAACTGAACCCCTTGGAATCATACATATCCAAGAATAAAAGCATTGCAAATATATGAAGAGTCATTCATTGACGTGAGGACAAGTACATTAATGAAGATGATTACCAAGGGAATATATGTATAACAAGCTACTAAAGCTGGACAAAGTTTCACGAATCAATGTCCCTAGAACATCTGGAACTCCCTTAGTGATCAAGCTGTCAGTATATAAGGCATTGTTTCCATAAAGTAAAACATTCAAACTCTCACACTTCCAATATATTTCTTTGTTGTCAATTTCCTACCTAAGCTTTCACTAACTTAAGCATTGGAGTACCATTGGAGAACACACTCCCTTTTGCTTTTTGACCTTCCTTGTCTTGCAGATAGTATCAGGTGACCCAGAAACTATTCGGATATCAATTGATGTAAAAGAACTAAGAAATTTTGGAATAAGAATTCTGATCTTTATTGTCCCAAAAATCAAAGATATATATAAAAAATTACAGCTAACAAATAGGTTCCTAATCAAACTAAACTACCAAAATTGTATCAGAATCATACAACAAAAGGTAAGAACAGATATGCACACAAAAATTCATAAACAAATGCCCTAAATAAAGGCAAAATAAGTAGCAGCTAACAGCTGCCTTTCCAATACCCCCCCCCCCTCAAATTGGAGCATGAAGATCTCGAATGCCCAACTTGCGAAGAAGAAAGTCAAACTGATCCTTTCCCAACGCCTTTGTGAAGATATTCGCAGGTTGCATTGAACTACGTACGTAATCTGTTCGAATGTTACCATTCAATATCTCATCACGGATAAAATGACAGTCCACTTCAATATGCTTGGTACGTTCATGATAGACAGGATTAGCAGCTATATGCAGAGCTGCCTGACTATCATAATACAAATTCATAGGTTCAGTATGCCCCACACCAAGAGAATTCAATAATTCTTTCAACCATTTAAGTTCACAAATTGTAGTACTCATAGACCGATATTCAGCTTCAGCGGATGAGCGAGACACTGTCTGTTGCTTTTTAGTCTTCCACGAGATAGGGGATTCACCCAAAAGAACAAAATAACCGGTCAAAGACCGTCTCGTCAAAGGACAGCTAGCCCAATCAGAATCACAGTAAGCAGACAATTTGATATCACAATTGACATGCAGTAGTATACCCTGACCTGGATTTCCTTTCAAATAATACACAACTCTAACAGCTGCCTCCCAATGAGCTTTCTTCGGTTGTTGCATGAACTGAGCAAGAATATGCACACAATAAGACAACTTGGGCCGAGTGATTGTTAGATAAATAAGCCGTCCCACCAGACGCCTATACTGAGCAGGGTCATCCACATCATCACTCTCGGTAAGGGCCAATTTGTGATTTTGTTCAAGAGGAGTTTTAGCCGGCTTGCAACCTAGTAATCCAACTTCTGAAATTGCATCCAATACATACTTATGTTGACACAAGAAAATACCATTCGAGTTTCTGGCTACTTCAATCCCTAAGAAAAATTTCAGCTTCCCCAAGTCTTTCATATGAAAGCAATGACTCAAATAGTTCTTGAATTTTTATGCAGCGGAAACATCATTGCTGGAGATAATAAGGTCATCCACATAAATAAGCACATTCAATTGAACAGTCACAGTTTGAAAAGTGAACAAAGAGTAATTTGAATATGATTGCTGAAATCCATAAGCTTTCAGAGATGCAGCCAATTTCGCAAACCAACATCTAGGTGCTTGCCGCAACGGCAAGAAAAGTGCGCACAGTAACCATTTTTGCTCTAGGAGCAAAAGTCTCCTGATAATCTATGCCTTCAACTTGATTATTTCCCAATATCACTAATCGCGCCTTGTATCGTTCAACACTTCCATCAGAATTGTATTTAATTTTGTATACCCACTTGCTTCCTATAGCTTTCTTCCCAAATGACAGATTTTCAACTGTCCATGTACCATTATCCTCCAAAGCTTGTATTTCTTTTCTCATAGCCGCTCTCCACCGTTCATCCTTAACTACTTCTGCATAAGAGCTTGGTTCATGTCTTGTAGTAATGGCTGCCAAAAAATATCGATATTGTGTAGAGAATTTATCATAACCCATATAATGTGCTATAAAGTAAAGCGTACCTGAGGAATCAGATTGGGAAGGTGAGCATACCGAGGGGCTTGTTTTGATGGCGTTTGTCACATAATCCTTCAAACGAACACTAGGTTGCTTGGCCCTTTGTCCCCTACCTAGTTGCACTTCAACAACTTCACCTCTATCCACTCTCTCACTGTTTTCATGGATCAATTCTTCCGTTTCAGGATTCACCTTACTTTCTCCACCCACACTTTCATTGTGCTCCTCTCCCAAGTTGTTCTCTAAATAATCAACTTCATCACCCAACTCCTCAACTCCATTTTTAATGAGTTCATCACCCATTGTTTTCTCATTTGCATATGGAAATTCTGTTTCAGCGAATACCACGTCTCTTGATACAAAGTATTCTTTAGTTTTCAAATCATACAATCTCCATCCCTTCTTTTCAAATGGATACCAAACAAAAACACACCTACGACTTCTACTACCAAATTTTTCTTTATCCCGATTCAGATTATGCGCATAGCACAAACAACCAAAAACCCGAACGTGTTTGTAAGAAGGTACTTTCCCAAAGAGCATCTCATATGGGGTTTTACCATTTAATAACATAGATGGAGTCCTATTAATCAAATACCCAGCTGCAAGTACACATTCTCCCCAAAATTCTATGGGTAAATTTGATTGGAAACGTAAGGCTCTTGCCACATTAAGAATATGACATGTTTTCTTTACACTCGGCCATTTTGTTGAGGTGTTCCTACATAGGAAGTCTGATGCAACATCCCTTATTCATCAAAATATTCTTTAAAGCACATAAATTCACTTCCGTTACCACTTCTGACAATTTTCACATTTTTTTCAAATTGGCGTTTAACCATCACAACAAATTTCTTAAGAACACAAGCTACTTCTTGTTTTCCATTCAGCAAATATACCCAAATAGCACGAGAGTAATCATCAACAATTGTTAAGAAGTAAATTGCTCCATAAGAAGTTGGGACTCTATAAGGTTCCCACAAATCACAATGTATCAATTCAAAACAACCATCAGCTTTATTGTCACTAGAAAAGAAAATCTCTCTTGTTTGCTTTGCTCTAAAATAAACTTCACAAGTTTTATTAGTTTTCCTAACTATGCTACCAGCTTCTGGAATTAACTCTACCACCTTATAAGAAGGATGACCCATTCTCTTATGCCAAAGCTCAAAAGACCCCACATCAGTTACCTTGTAAGCATGTACCGACGTCACTCCCTTGAGAAAGTATAGCCCCTCGCGTTGCTCACCCGCTCCAATCAGGTTCCTTGAATTTAGGTCCTGTATAGCATAAATTTTGTTAGTGAGTTGAATAACCAAATTTGAATCATTAAGTAGTTGTGATACAGAGATCAGATTGCAATTCAAATTTGGCACATAAAGGACTCGTTGCAATTTCAAGTCTCCTCCAAGCAACACATTTCCTTCTTTCACCGCCAAGGTCTTTTCTCCATTAGGTAACCCGACTGAGCATGACACAATTTCACGCAATTCACTCAAAAATGCCAACGTTCCTGTCATATGATGGGAAGCTCCTGTGTTAATAATCCAAGGAAATATCCTTTGCGTTCCTGTCAGCCTCTCATTGCCACCATTCTGACAAGAATTCAACATGCCCAGCAAAGTAGCCCACTACTCTTCATTTAATCCACTAAGACCCTTTCGATCTGAATCTGTTACAATTCCACGCGCACCATCAACTCTAGTTGCTTGTGTGGCGTTGGCACGAACAACTCCTCCCTTGCTACGTCCTGCCCCATTGCCACGCTTTTGAACACCTCCTCGTCCAGCAGAAGTTCCACATGGTCTATTACCCCACCATTCTGGATAACCTATCAGTTGGAAATAACTTTCAGCATCATGTCCCTCTCAGTTGCAATTAGAACAAATTGAGGATTTGTCTTTATCCCCCCCTTGAAATTCGACTTCCTGCTCGAATTGCAACACTCATAGGATTGCCTCTTTCTTCCTTGGTTCATGTCATAATTCGCACCCGCTCTTGTTGAACAACCATAGCATAGGCACAATTCAAATTGGGCAAGGGTTCAGTGCTCAAAATATTAGAGCGCACTGTTCTGTATCCTTCTTCATCCAAGCCCATCAAAAACTGATGAACTCTCTCTTATTCACGCTTTCTTTCCAATTCAATGGTAAGATTGCATCTGTAGCCTGCACAGATACACACTGGTATATGATCATAGTTATTTATTTCATCCCATAACGTTTTGAGTCTTTCGAAATAGGACACGATCGGTTGATCTTCCTGCCTACAATTCGCCAGATCCAATCTCAGTTGTTGCATTCGTGGACCATTCCCAATCGAGAACCTCTGTTTAATATCCTCCCACAGATCCTTTACGTTCTCCATGTGAGAGATGGTCGAGCTAAGCTTCGGTTTAATGGTGTTAAACACCTAAGAAACCAGCATAGAGTTAACCGTCCACCAATCTTCGAGTTCCAGTGAGTCATCTGCTGGTTGCTTAACAGATCCATCAATAAAACCATTTTTTTTTTTTGCTCGCAATGCAGTCCGCATAGCCCGCGCCCATTCTTCGTAATTCTCGCCCTTCAACTGAACTTGGGTAATCAAGTTACCTGAGTTGTCATTCGAATTTAGTGTGTAAGAACTATAAGTTTTATTCCCTGATCCAGAACTCTCATTTTTCTTTTCATCAGCCATGGCTTTGATACCATGTAAAAGAACTAAGAAATTTTGGAATAAGAATTCTGATCTTTATTGCCCTAGAAATTAAAGATATATATAAAAAATTACAGCTAACAAATAAGTTTCTAATCAAGCTAAACTATCAAAATTATATCAGAATCATACAATAAAAGGTAAGAACAGATATGCACACAAAAATTCCTAAACAAATACCCTAAATAAATGCAAAATAAATGGCAACTAACAGCTGCCTTTCCAATAATTGAACAAATATTTGTATCCTCTACCATATACTTCTAGACACAATCTCTTGTGTCATTCATCTGTGATACCTTGTATCATACAATCTGTCACGTGACCCTTTCTACTCTTTGAATAAGTCTAAGTAATTGATTTTTTGTTTTATTTGTTAATTAGTTGCCCTTTTTGCTGCTGTTGACTAGCAGAGTTTACTTCCATGTAAATAGCTATTCTGTTAGCTATACTGCTATTTAAGTGAATGAATAATCAAGTCCAAGGCAGGGAGAAATAACTTAAACGTTCTTTTGACGTTGAGGCCTTGGTTTCCTCCATTAAACCTACTTTACTTTTTTTTTTTTTTCCCTTAAGCTCATATCAGAATAGGTTCAAGAAGTAAAAAACAGTTTGTACCAAAGTGGTATCGAGCTCGAATGGACCAGAGAGTGGAACAATTAGAGCAACCGTCGATCACTTTCTCGTGGATGGAGGGAATGCGAGCGCCTAGAAGAGCTTTTTTCCCAATCGAATGTGCGAATGGATCGGTTAACTTCCCAATCTTCTCAAGGGAAGGGCATCGATTCGGATACAGAACTCCGTAATCCGTGATACGACCTAACGATTCCGGCTACCTCCTCTTATACGCCAAAGATGGTTAAATTGGACTTCCCACGCTTTGATGAAAAGAAGATGCCACGAGTTAGGTTTGTCGAAACGCTTCTTCCAATTTCATCGAACCCCGATGAGGATAGAGTGGAAATAGCTTCCTTCCACATGATTGGAGACGCCCAATTGTGGTATCCAGTGCTGCGAAGGGAAACTCCTTCTATTACTTGGGACGAATTTAAAGAGGGATTTTACTCACGGTACGGCGCACATCAACTAATGATTTTTTGGTGAGTTAGCGAAATTACGAGCAAGCCAATCGTGCGAAATCTTTATCGAAGCCATTGCGCTTGCTCATTTGTTTGAAGCAAGAAATTCTGAGAAGGGATTCTCGCCACTCGCATCAGCACCACGTCAAAGCCAACTAATTCAGCCATCGTAACATCAAAGATCGACTTGGGATGAGCTCAACGAGCGGAAGAGATTGGGTTCAATGCAATGAGAAATTTGGGCCTGGACATAGGTGTAAAAAGCTTTTTTCTATCTTCAAGATGTCTTCAAGATGTTCTTGAAGATAGAAAAAAGCTTTTTACACCTATGTCCAGGCCCAAATTTCTCATTGCATTTGAAACACAGACCCAATCTCTTCCGTTCGTTGAGCTCATCCCAAGTCACTTTGATGTTACCGAGGAGAATTAGTTGGGCTTTGACGTGGTGCCCGATGCAGCGAGTGGCGGAGAATCCCTTCCCTGTAGCTGAATTTCTTGCTTCAAACAGCCGAGCAAGCGCAATGGCTTCTGATAAAGATTTCGGCCGATTGGCTTGAACGTCTGTCCGAATCGCAGGGGCCAACCCACTGACGAAACAACTCACCTGCCTAGCCTGTGATAGATCTCCCACCTTGGCTAGCAGTTTTTAGCGATGATGATGCTGACATGGAAATAGAGGAGCACGATCCTACAGACGAGATACCAGCCATCTCCTTACACGCGATTGCTGGTTTTGAAGGACCAGAAACAATGAGACTTACTGGAACAGTTGAGAAATTGAAGGGAATCATTCTTGTTGATTCGGGCAGCACTCATAATTTTGTGAGTGAAAGTTTCGCAAAAAGAGCCGGGATTGAGCCGACTAATGCAAAGAAATTGAAGGTACAAGTAGCATCCGGGGAGGAATTAATAAGCCCAGGTAAATGTACACAAACACAAATACTCATTCAAGGAAGCACAGTAATTGTTGATTTGTACATTTTACCAGTAGAGGGCTATGATCTGGTTTTAGGGACTCAGTGGTTGCGAACACTCGGTCCAATAATTTGGGATTTTTCGAAACTTCTAATGGCATTTTTCCAGAATGGGAAGCATGTAATTTTTCAGGGCTCTCAAATTCCAGAAAACCAGATTGTGTCGGCTGAACACATGGAGCAGCTTGTGAAGCTTCTGAAACGGGGATTCCTATTGCAAATTACGGGGAGTACACAATCTTGTTCACAGGTTCCCGAACTGCATCCCGAAATACAAGGTCTGTTGGAAGAATTTAGAGGAGTTTTGGCCAAACCAAAGGGACTGCCACCACAACGCTGCCATGACCATAAAATTCCACTGAAGACCCCAGAACCGATTTCGGTAAGACCTTACCGTTACCCCCATTATCAAAAATCCGAGATTGAAAAGATTGTGAAGGAGTTACTTACTGCTGGGATAATTCGGCCAAGCCAAAGTCCATATTCTGCCCCTGTTTTATTGGTGAAGAAGGCAGATGGATCTTGGCGAATGTGCGTCGATTATCGGGAATTAAACAAAAATACAGTCAAAGATAAATTTCCCATTCCTATTGTTGAAGAGCTGCTGGATGAACTTGAGGGTGCTCAATTCTTCACCAAATTGGACCTCAGATCAGGTTATTATCAAGTTCGAGTTAGCCCTCCAGACATTGGAAAAACAGCTTTCCGAACTCATCAAGGACATTACGAGTTTCTAGTAATGCCCTTCGGCCTCACCAACGCTCCATCAACGTTTCAGTCTTTGATGAATGAGGTATTCCAAAAATATTTGAGGAAATTTGTCCTTGTGTTCTTTGATGACATACTTATCTACAGTAAAACTTGGAGTGACCATATTCAACATTTAAGAATTGTATTTTCAATTTTGCAATCTCATCAATTATTTGTAAAAATTGAAAAGTGTCAGTTCGGCCAAAGGGAAGTTAAGTACCTTGGTCATGTGATTTCTAATGGTGGAGTTATCAGAGATCCAAAGAAAGATAGAAGCTATTCAGAATTGGCCAAAGCCTTCATCACTGAAAGCTTTGAGGGGATTTCTGGGGCTGTGTGGTTATTACAGGAAATTTATTCAACATTTTGGGAAAATTGCTGGTCCTTTAACCAACATGTTGAAGAAAGATGGGTTTCGGTGGTCACCGCTGGCAGAAGATGCATTCAATAAATTAAAAGTGGTGATGCCCGGTGCTCCTGTTTTGGCTCTACAGAATTTTAGTAAGCCATTTATAATTGAATGCGATGCTTCGGGGTCGGGCATAGGGCGATTTATGCAGGAACGCCCAATTGCTTTCTTCAGTCAAGCTTTACATGGTAAGCACCTCCTTCTATCTACTTATGAGAAGGAAATGTTGGCACTGGTTTTAGCTGTGCAGAAATGGCGATCATACCTCCTCGGTCAGAAATTTATTGTTCGGACTGATCATCAGAGTTTGAATCAATTGTGGAATCAAAATCACCATCGCTGCCCAGAATTGGTTGATGAAATTAATGGGGTTTGATTTCATTATACAATACAAGGGAGGCAAAGACAACATTGTTGCCGATGCTTTGTCTAGAAGGGAGGAATATGAGACTAATGGCGGGCAAGTTTTTGCAATCTCTTGTCCAATTCCACACTGGACAGATTCAATTAAGGAAGAAACTAATTCTCTTCCGCATTGAAAGCAAAGGTGCAAGTAAGTCCAAAAAGGAGAGGCACTGGGACCCTGGGAATATGTAGATGGCATCTTATTTTTCAAAGGAAGGATTTATTTGTCTAAAAATTCAGCTCTGATTCCTGATATTATTGAGCAATTCCACAACAGCACTCATGAAGGTTTTTTCAAGACCCTCCAGAGGATAAGGTCCACTTTTTACTCACTAAATCTTAAGAGTAAAGTGCGAACCTTTATAAGGGAATGCGATGTCACAATGACACAAAGTTGAAAACACTCTTTCGTCACATAACCACTTCCAATTCCTAACAAAATTTGCGAAGAAATTTCTAGGGATATTATTGATGGCCTACCAATTCCAAAGGCAAGACTACCATATTTGTGGTTGTGGATAGACTTTCAAAATATGCCCATTTTGTTCCCATTTCCCATCCTTATACTGCTGTGACTATTGCTCAAGTATTTTTTGATCACATATTTAAGTTCCATGGAATGCCACTGTCCATTGTGTGCGATCGTGATCCAGCTTTTACTAGTTCATTTTGGAGGGAATTGTTTGAGCTCAATGGTACTCGGTTCAATTTCAGTTCTGCTTATCACCCACAAACCGATGGGCAGACAGAGGTGGTAAACCGAACATTGGAGATGTATCTCAGATGTTTTACAAGTTCCAAACCCAAATTATGGACTAAGTGGCTGTCGTGGGCGGAATATTGTTATAATACAAGTGTTCATTCCACACCGTAAAAACTCCATTTGAGGTAGTTTATGGGAGACCTCCACTGTATTGCTTTCATATGTTACAGAATGACTAAGGTTGCGGCAAATAACAAGAGCTGGTTGACCGTGATGCCGTGATTCAAGAACTCAAGGAAAAATACAATGGCCCAAAATCGAATGAAGCAAGTCTATGACTTAAAGCACCAAGAGAGAGAATTTGTGGGTGATTTAGTGTTCCTCGATCGCATCCTTACAAGCAGAGGACTCTTGCTTTGAGAAAGAGTTACAAATTAGCGGCCAAGTATTATGGGCCCTTCAAGGTATTACAGAGAATTGGTGCTGTTGCCTATAAATTGGAACTGCCGGCCGGAACCAAGGTACACCCTGTGTTTCATGTATCTCTTCTCAAGAAGCATGTTGGAACTAAAAGCACAATACAGCAGCAGTTGCCATTCTTGGATGATGGTGGTGAATTAATTCCGCAACCAGAAGCTATTTTAGACAGCAGAACCAAAAGGAGGAAGCGAGAAGTCTTGATTCAGTGGCACAATTTATCTCCAGCTGAGGCAACTTGGGAGGAATTAAGTAAGATTAAACAGAAATTTCCAGATGCTTCTCTTGTGGACAAGAGAGTTGTTTAAGGGGAGGGGAATGTCACGTGACCCTTTCTACTCTTTGAATAAGTCTAAGTAATTGATTTTTTGTTTTATTTGTTAATTAGTTGCCCTTTTGTCTTTGTTGACTAGCGAGATTACTTCCATGTAAAAAGCTATTCTGTTAGCTATACTGCTATTTAAGTGAATGAATAATCAAGTCCAAGGCAGGGAGAAATAACTTAAACGTTCTTTTGACGTTGAGGCCTTGGTTTCCTCCATTAAACCTACTTTACTTTTTTTTTTTTTCCCTTAAGCTCATATCAGAATAGGTTCAAGAAGTAAAAAACAGTTTGTACCACAATCACCATATATGCCACCAAACTAAGATGGGTAGAGTTTAAACCTGAGACTTCCTAAATTAAATGAATCTACTTTAGCATCTAAATTAATCTGTTGGAGGTTAAGTTTTATATGCGCACAAAAGATTTTTCTTTATGTAAAATCCATTTATTTTATATATTTTTGGATTAAGCAAGTCTAAGCAAGAATTTCTATATATTCATCCATTGAAATACTATAGCTTTTAAATCATTCTATAAATGTATAATTAATTATTTGCAAGTTAACGATCTAGAAACAAAAGTATGAGCATGGAGTGTTTGACCAATCAATTAGGATAAACGTATAGGGACCTTCCATTAACTGCGACGTTGTTTTTGATTGGCAAAATTACAAGGCAAACTTCACAAGGTGATGATGATTTGAAGAAGCTTCTTTGAAAATTTCTTATCATTTTAGAATCACTATTTACGATTTATCAGTCTAGATCATCATAAAAAAAAAAATTAAAATAAAAATAAAAAAGAGTCAATAGTTTTTTATTTTATTCATGTGAAGGAATTGAATACCTTATAAGGATGTTTGGTACGGGTTAACAAAGGATAATTGTTACTCTTATAATTTTTAATTCTTGTTATTTAAATACTTAAAAGAGAATTCGTGTTGCATGTAATCAACATTTATTATGCGTGTTCATGATTTAATTTTTTTACATAAATTTTTTTGTAAAAAAAAATTATATTTATTAATTAATAAACTTTAAAATTAATAGAAATTTCTGTCAAAATATACAAAATTTAAAAAAATGAATCATATTCAAGTAAAAATAGCAAGAAAAATTATACAACGTCTTAATTTTGCTAATAAAAATAAATTAAATGCATCCCAATATATTACCTCATAAAAAACATTGGTGAAAATTGAAAGTCTTTTTCCCTACATTAGAATTTTTATTCAAACAAATATAATTAACTCAATACTTACATAGTTTACTATTTTTAAACTTAATTTTATAAAAAAAATTAAATATTTATATTTTTCATTAAATAGTGCATTTACAAATTGTAATGCATGAATACATAAAGTATTTAAGTAAATTAGGATAAATTATATTTTTTAATAAAAATAGGATTTAAATTTAAGTAGAAAAACAATATAACTAAAGATTTATTTAAATAAGAATCAATTTCTTGATTTTTTTAATCAATCAAAATAAAACGAATTTATAATTTAAGGCATCTTTTTGTAATTTTAAGAGTATAAAATAAATAAATATTGAAATTTTTAACTTTTTATACAACCATGTTGTACTAATTGTTGAGTTAATAATACTCAATATAAGAATCTTATATTAATTTTAATATATAAAAATTATAAACGGTTAAATTAATTCTAATTAAGTTTACCATTTAAATACTACTAAATCCATTGTTAGACTTTTATCCTAATGCAATAAAAATTTTAGAATTAATATTTTTTAAATTCTTATTTTATAATAAAAATTTTAGAATTAATATTTTTTAAATTCTTATTTTATTTAAAACATATTAATTTTCAATTAAAATAATGAATATAATATATTTGATATTCGAAATAAATTTAGACCTAAAAATAATTTTGTTAAAATTATCTTAGAATAATTTATATTAAAAAAATAATTCAATTTTACAATTGTATTTCTTTTTACATATATTTTTTAAAATTTTAAAATTAATAAGTTTTTTATTCTTATTTTTCAACCTTATATCAAAAATAAATAAAAAAACATATAAACCCAAAGGACATTATTATATCATTTAATTAAGGAATTGACATTAAGTAATTCAAGTTAGATGAAAATCTCATCTCACTTGCACTTACCATCAAATACAACATAAAAGATTAGATAAATTCACACTTTTTCTCCAACTTTCAATTCCTCAATTTTTTTCAGCAATCAAGTATAGACCATTTTGACTCATGTATCATAATTTTTCAATTTTTTTTTTATAAATGAGTTAACTATATATATATATATATATATATATATAAAAGAGGATTAGATTTCTTTTTCTTATACATTTTGAGAAAATTTCATGTATTATATATTATAGAGATCTAATTAAATTAGGAATTTTATATATAAATATAAAATTTTATGATATATGAATTAGAGTTAAAATTTTATTAGTATTATAATAGGATTATTAAAAGACAGTGCACAACTAATATACTTTTAAAAAAAATACTAATTATGTAATTGGTTAAATTTGTATAGGCTAAAAATACTTGTAAATTAAAATACATTAATTAATTTTTTTTTTTATAGAAGTTTTATAATTAAAATTTTAATTTTATAATTATAAGTAAAACTCAAATAGATGTGAAAATTGAACTAAATAAGAATATATAAATAAATAGGCTTACTATAAATAATTGCAATTAAAAATTTTATGATATAAATAATTTAATAAATAATTAAATAGTAGTAATATTATAATTATTAAAGGTATTATAAGGGAAATAATTATTAAATATTATATATAAGTTAATTGTTTTAAAATATATTTAGGCTTGTAAACTTAAAATAGAATTTTAATAGAAATTTTTTTCAACGATTTCATTAACTTAATTACTTTTTTAATTTTTTTTTAATTTTTCTTCAATGATTTTTATACTTATTTATTCTTAAAAATTTTTTAATATCATAAAAATAAAAAAATCCTATCTATTTTAAAATAACCTTAGTTTTAAATATTTAATTAAAATTAATTTCTTATTAGTATAATTAATATTTAATTATACAATCAATTAAATTTAATCCTTCTTTGTTATAGTACTAAATTACTATGATATTTTGGGCAAATCCTGATGTCTCTACTTTTTACATTTATATATTATATAAATTATAAATTAATTATATTTTTTTATTTTTCACTTGTTAATTTCTTATTTTAATTAGTCACTTCTTATAAAATTTTATATTTAATTGAAGTTAAATATAAGTAAGATAAATAATTTTAAATTTATAAAATTTAAATTTATATAAATATTAAAATTAATTTAAATAATAAAAATATTATTATAATTAATCCAAAAAATAAATAATATTTTTGATAAATGTAATGTTCCATCTTCTCACATTTATATATATATATATAAATATATTAATTTTTTATCTCATTAATATTTATATCAAATTAAATATTAACATTGAGGCTTAAATTACTAATTACATTAAAACTTTCAATGATCACACTTAATTTTTGATTTTTTAATCTACTAAACACAACCTTATATAAGATTATTTAGAATCACTTCTCAATAATCTTATTTTCATAAAACTACTATAATATAAATAAAGAAATATAATAAAATAAAATGATTAAAAAGTAATTTGTTTAACTAAATCAAAAAATTAATTTAATTTTTTTAGAAATTAGTAGAATAGAAAATAAATCCATCATCAGATGAGGGTAAGTAAATTAATTTAATTAGATGTGGGAAATCTTGAGAGGAAGCGACTTTTGTCATAAACGAGTTGTGAAGATTGGAAGTTTTCATACTGCATTTCAATCACGTGTCGACCGCGCATGGGTACGTAATTAACGAAAATGCCCTTGCTGTGAAGGGAAAGGGTAAGGGAATATCCCAATTGCCCTGCTCTGTAGGCAGAGATTACAGGACTTATTTAACGCTTAAAATTCACGTTACCAACTCACCTCTGTTAACCTTTCAAAAAACAAAAACTAAAAACTGGGCCTTTTCCTCATCAGCTCTCTAAATACTCTCTCTCTCTGCCTGGCAATCCTACGCTACTTTCTTCTTCTGTTTACCTCTATAAATCAACACAGCCCCGACAATACTATTGCTTTCAAGGTAAACTTTCTCTCTCTCTCTCTCTCTCTCTCTCTCTCTCTTCCTGTTTAAGGCGGAGGTCATAATCTTCTGTCACAAATTTTGATGGCCAATTGCTTCCAATTTTGATTAGATTGTGAAATTATTGAATACCCATTATTTATTTTGCTGAATTAGAAGTGGGTTTTGCGTTGGAAGTTAAAAAACTGAATTTTTTCGGTTTTTTTTGTTGTCGTGTTCTACGTTCTTGCGATTGAGTTTCAGTGTTCTGATTTCAATTTGGTGCCTTTGCGTTTTGATTTTGTTATGAATTTAACGGAAATTGTTTTTCCGTTGAATGTTTAGAAATGCGTGTGGATTTAACTAGAAAGTTTGGAGTTTTGGTGATGATTTGCATGTGTTAGACTGTAAAGCATTTTTTTTTTTTTTAATCTGTGGGGGGTTTTGGGGTTTCTCCAGTCAATTTAGGAGGTTATGTTATAAGACTCTAAGAAATAATTTGATCTTAGATGTATGTATATGAATATGAGATTTGCTGTGTTTCATGCTGGATTTCCATAGTGAAATTGTTACCTCAAATGCTCAAGGTATTATTTGTGTCAAAATTGTGTGTGGAATTTTTATGATCAATGCTCCTGTGTGTGTTTGTGAATCAATCTACTTAGGAATATATGGCAAATGGCAACTCTAACATCTTAGGTTGTTGTATTTCTGGCTGTTGTGTATCCGGAGGTATACATTTAATCGCTAGGGAAAATTAAGAGGCCTTATATAATTCATGCGTCAGCTTCACAAATCACAATGTATACACATTTGTGCAGCTAGGTATTTAGGTTGTTGCTTTCTGCAGTTAGGTGATTTGTGCTTGGTTATAAAGATGGTTAACAGCATTACTGTGTTGACTTTGAACTTCAATATTTTTGATGAAACTCTCGTTGTGGGCTGACATTAGAAAGTTATTTCACATGGGAATTTATAAAATATGTGAAGTGGAATTAAGGGGTTTAAACACTACTTGGAAATTTGAAAGCAAATTTTGCTTGGATTCAAGCTCTCTTGTGTAGTTTTATTTTGATTTAGAAGATTGCCTGCAAAGTGTTCATCTCAATGTAATTCTGTGAATTAACATTGGATTTGAATCCTGAAAGATGTTAATATTTGAACACTTGGATTAGGTATGGTTGTGCTGCTTTTCTCCCATTCCTGTTTTCTTTCATTTGTGCAGTCTGATTTATCTTCTTCACCAACTCCACCCTCTCAAGAGGCTTTTTTTCCCCTTCTGTTTTTCGTTGATAACCCAGATTCCCATTGTCATTCGTAGTAGAACTTTTGGTAGTTCAGAAGATATTGAGAAAAACTAATGATTTTTATCTAGAAATTATAGGGTGTTGACAGAGTTAGAGAAGTTTCATAGAAATTTTGGATGACTGAACATTATCAAGATTGGATCATGAGGCTTATATCCCATTGTTGTTGTTTATTCACATTTATTTTTATATTTTCTAAAGTTATTAATTATGAATAAAAATTCAAAGTTTGGGATGTTTGTTGATTCATTCATTGACGTTTGGATAAAGCTGTTCTAAAATATTGATTGTCTTGCCTTTTAATCAATCATTAGGTGTTTGTTTATTAACGGATCAAAAAGATTATATAATATATTTGAGATTGATGAAGTTTTAGAAGTGTTTTCATTTCTTCAGCAGAATTCCAATATCTCCATGAAATACTATAGCCAATGTGGAATATAATACACTAGATACAGTTTTACATGTAAAACTATCTGCTGTAGATATCATGTAATTATCTAAATGTCACAAATATATCTAACACTTAAATGGCTATATAATGTTTTTGAGAAGGAAGACAAGTTGATTTTGCTCAAAGTTCCTACACTTAAAACAAGGAAGATAGTTTTAAGGAAGAAAAATTGGCCTTTTCTATCTCGATATTCTGTTGGTCTTTTACATTTCTATAGTTAATGTCTTTTTTAGATTCTACTGTATCACTGATTGGTTGACTTAATGATTTTTTTTCTAATTTCTATGTATGACATTCTGTCAAAGAGGTGATTTACTTATGCTTGAGTCTTCACCTATAAAATTTACTACTCGAAGAAGAAAGAAGTTAATTTGTTATCCTTGTGAAATCTCAATGCTCCATCTAATTATAGATTTTCATCCTGGTACAAAATGGATGAAATTGGAGTTCATAATTCTCCCTTGAAATGCAGACATTTGTTTAAATCTTTTAGGTTTTGAGAAACCTTTCATAAATGCTCCATGCAATGAAAAGGATTCAAATTCAGTATCTATAGAAATTCTATTTTGTAGAAATCTAAATATTGTAAAGGTACAAACTAATCCTAGGCTACCTTCATAAAAAATTGATTGCCTAAGATGAGTCAAGACTAGGAATAAACTTAAACAACAACAACAACAACTAAGTTTTAATCCAATTAGTTGAGGTTGGTTATATGTATCTGTTTTTGTTATTCAACTCTGTTTGAAATCAATTTCGCGTCAATATCCAAAAATTGTATTACTACTTTCCTCAATGTCATTTTAGTTTTTTTTCCCTTTCCTTTCTCATTCTTTATAGTTTCTACCACTAGCTTATCACACTTCCGTAATTGGATATTCGATACTATATGTCGGACCTGACCAAACTATCTTAATCGACTCTCTCTTTTTATCCTCAATGTGTGCTTTGTGCACTCTCTGGTGGATGTAGTCATTCCTAATGTTATCCATTATTGTGTTACTAGACATCCATCTTAATATCAAGATTTTTACCTCAATCATCTTGTGGGTATATTGTAGCTTATATACCCAAACA
Source organism: Hevea brasiliensis (assembly GCF_030052815.1). Lineage (NCBI taxonomy): Eukaryota > Viridiplantae > Streptophyta > Magnoliopsida > Malpighiales > Euphorbiaceae > Hevea > Hevea brasiliensis. The sequence goes on from NC_079494.1 coordinate 116,454,055, forward strand.
TTTACTCCCATACAATATAGCTGACTTGACCACTGTTTTATAGAACTTACCTTTAATTATGTGATGGATCCCATAGTCAAATGTACTTTGGCACCAAAACTCCATCAAATTGAACCTCACCTCTATTCCTTTTCTTAGGTGGAGAATTGTGAGATGAAGAGACTAGAACATTGTTAATTTTGATAGTTTGAGCATTCAGAAATGAGGTCGTTAAAAAACATTGGTAAGGATTTTGATTAGTTGTTGCCATTTTCACTTGTCCCTTTCTGTTCCTATTGTTTTCACTTGTCTAAAAGACATTAGACTCCTGGTTTTTGCAGTTAGAGTTTTAGTTAATCAGATTTACCTAGAGTGTCAAAAATAAATAGAGAAGTCTGAGATGGAGTAAAATGAGATAATTGTATTCTCATAGTCCTTTTTGTGACAGTATCAACTTATGATCTTTGCGCTGGTTGGAATGATGGCTATTGGGTATTTCCAGTATTTTTTTTTTCCAAGTGTTTTCATTGACATCTAAACACAAATGTAGTAGTTGTGTTCTTAACAATATTCAGATGCACCTTTATAAGTTGCTTGTGAAATTTCTAGTCTATGACTTCGTTTTCACTCAACCATTCTAATTGATTCTTTTATATTAGATATCTTTTGCAAATACTTCCATCAGCATAGCAACAAATTTATCAGTGAAGAATCATTTGGGAAAAGGTGAAACAGTGATTAGTATGTCTGAACTGATTGAAGGTCTTCCAGATGCCATTGCTATCAGGTGCATTGCACGAGTTCCCTTCTACCTCCATCCCAAGTTAGAGCTTGTTTCTCGTTCATGGCGGGCTGCTATACATAGTCCTGAGTTGTTTAAAGCCCGACAGGAGGTTGGTTCAGCAGAAGATCTGCTATGTGTGTGTGCTTTTGATCCTGAGAATTTGTGGCAGCTTTATGACCCTCTTCGAGACCTTTGGATTACTCTTCCTGTTCTGCCCTCAAAAATCAGACACCTTTCCCACTTTGGTGTTGTCTCCACTGCTGGAAAACTGTATGTGCTTGGTGGTGGAAGTGATGCTGTAGACCCATTGACCGGTGACCAGGATGGAAGCTTTGCAACCGATGAAGTGTGGTCATATGACCCTGTATTGCGACAGTGGGCTCCACGTGCATCCATGGTTGTACCCCGTGCGATGTTTGCATGCTGTGTTTTGAAAGGAAAAATACTTGTTGCAGGTGGTTTCACCAGCTGCCGAAAATCAATATCTCAAGCAGAAATGTATGATCCAGAGAAAGATGTGTGGATCCCAATACCAGATCTCCATCGCAGTCACAATTCAGCATGCTCTGGACTAGTTATTGGGGGAAAGGTGCACATCTTGCACAAGGGCTTATCAACAGTGCAAGTATTGGACAATGCAGGGTCTGGATGGATGGTTGAGGATTACGGTTGGCTCCAAGGTCCAATGGCAGTTGTTCATGGGGCCTTGTATGTGATGAGCCATGGACTAATTTGCAAGCAGGAAGGAAAAAGAAGGAAAGTAGTGGTTTCAGCATCTGAGTTTCGGAGAAGGATTGGATTTGCAATGACTGGGTTGGGAGATGACATATATGTGATTGGAGGGGTGATAGGTCCTGATCGATGGAATTGGTATATCAAGCCAATGTCTGATGTTGATATCTTGACATTTGGGGGTGAGAGACCGACTTGGCGACAGGCTGCTCCTATGACACGGTGCCGTGGTGCAATTCTTGGATGTACGCAGCTGCGAATATAGGTCTGAAGATGTTATGTTTTGTGGTGAAAGTTATGTTCTTGTCAAGGCATTAATTTCCCTCCTATTTGGAGACGAGGAATGTAACTTTTTCTCTTTGGCTTTTGAGTCGTCATCCTTGCCTTCGACTTCTGTCAAAGTGGTCAATGTTAGGTGTTTGAAAAACTTCCTTTTCGAGGGTAACATTGAAGGTCTCGAATCGGTTTAACCAACGAGGAGTACATCAAATTTAGTAACAGGATGGACGTGGAACCATTTTGTTTCACCCATTTCTCCTCCCTCACTTCTTTCTGGATATTTGAAATGAACAAATTAACATAATCCTAATATATACCTTCTTGCACAATAATATAAAAACATGAAACATATAATATACCCAAACTTCCAGCTTCTTCTGATTAGTATCATGCTTATTTGATTTTAGGACAAAAAAAAAAAAAAAACAATTTATTTTCTTTTTTGTTTAACGTAGGATTAAAAATGTTAAATTTTAGTTTTGGCATAATCTAATAAAAAAATAATTTATTTTTAGAAGTGTTTTTGTCAAATTTTCAAACAATTAATGGAAAATTGGAGGAAGAAACGATCTTTAGTGATACAAGAGATCAGCTCGTTGGGCTGCTTCAGGTTCAGGGGATAGGCCAGTTATATATTCAAAACGTGTTACGAAAAGCCCGCACGCTAAAACCTCCTGATCTGGATGAGCGACAAAAACCCTAAAACCTAAAACCAACCTTTCCTTCATTGGCACTTGAGCATGGACGACACTCAAGTCGAAGCAGGAGACAACAACAGAGACATTGAGGTGGCTCCGGCCTTGATTAGTGTTCATCCCAACCAGAATTCCGTCGCAGTCGCCGTCGGATCGGACCTCCGCATCTTCGACCTCCGGTAGGCAATCTTTCATTTTCTCTTGCTATCGTCATTCATTTGTCCCTACCCGTTCGAACTGCGAGGATTTTAACTGTAATTTAAACGACTCGTTTTGCCTTATTGTATGTGTTCATGTTAGAGGGGGTTGCGGGGTATCTTTGGTGGATGATTCTGCTCAGCCTTTTCATAAGGATTCAATAAGAGCTATTCGCTATAGTGCAAATGGGAAGCTTCTTGTATCAGCCGCTGATGATAAGCTTGTCAAGATATGGTCTACCGACTCTTGGCGCTGCGTTAGTTCCGTGTGAGTTCTCCGAATCCAAGTTGGACTTAATTGTTTTATATGTTCTAATAGTTTGCACTCAGGTTCATTCTATGGAAATGCTTTAATTTTCGTAAATTTTAATCTGGTTTGTCCTTTATTAAGTTTGATTCATCCACCGGAATCTCAAAATTGATCAGGAAATGCTACTCATGCTAAACATTGTTAATGAATGTTTCCTAAATGGATTTAGTCCATTGCGGCTTTCTCAATCTGTATTTGTGCTCTTTGAGATTAAATTCTCATTGTATGCATTGAAACTTCAAAATTATTTTTGGTTAAAAATATTCCTGCTGGTTGTAAATGCAACAGTTGCTCAGAGAAAAGAGTGAGTGCAGTTGCTATAAGCGAGGATGGGTTGTATGTTTGTTTTTCTGATAAGTTTGGAGTTGTTTGGGTTGTGGATTTGCATGAGCTTGAAGGAAATGAATCTTTAGTCAGTAGAAAGGCTGCACCTTTGCTTGCTCATTATTGCAGCATCATCACTAGCCTGGTGAGTTATTCTCAATTATAGATCTTTCATCTTCGTCTCAGTCATGTGGGCCATTTGGACACTTTGAAACTAGAGTTATTTCTCCAGCAAGTTGATCCAGGATTATTATGTAGGAATTTTCACCAGATGGACAGTTTATCGTTAGTGCAGATCGTGACTTTAAGATTCGTGTAAGTTAACTTTTCATTACCTATTAAAAGACAAATATCTGGCTTGGTTTTATATCAGTTTACTTCATATTAATCTCATGACAGGTTACTGTGTTTCCAAAGAAGCCCTTAGATGGAGCTCATGAGATACAAAGCTTTTGCCTTGGTCATACAGAGTGAGTATTTTTTTTTATTATTGTATATTTTCCTTGCATTAGTGTTGTACCTGTGCACATTATTATGAATTGGAACATTTTGAAGATGAGCCTTAGTTAAGTATTGCAGGACGGAACTTAGATTTGGCTTGCCACTTGCCAGCCTCTTTTGGTTAACTATATTTGAATTTTGCATGTTGCTTTTTTCGCTAAATACATTCCACTTCTTCTCTCTAGTGACGAGATTGATGTTTATCTCTTTTCATTAATCAATTGACAGGTTTGTCTCCTGCCTTGCCTTTATTTGCACGATGGATTACCCGCAGGGGTTTCTTGTTTCTGGCAGTGGTGATTCTACAGTGAGCATTCACAAGATAGCAACTTAGTGTGATTTGAATCAGATTCCTTCACTTATTAATGTGCAAAGTGTGGATTAATTAGTTGAGTGGCATCATCTGTGCAGGTTCGCTTGTGGGATATTACATCTGGGTTTCTTCTTGATACTTGTGAAGTTGGTGCTAAGGTACGTCTTTTTTTATAGAATTTTCCCTGAGGTTCTTGATAGTTTCATTAACGTCTCCTACAGCTTCTAAGTATCATTACTTGCAATTGTCAATGGATTTAAGATAAGAATTGAAATATAAATTTACCTTTACAAAGTTACCGTGTCGACCACGTCAATATAAATATGGGGTGGGTTTTTTTAATTGTTTTTGCATTTCTTAAGTTGAATAATTGGTCAGTTTGTTTGCTTGGAGCCATTAGGGGGTGAGTGTTTGTTTGCATCACAACTAAAGAAATGTTGATGATACTATCAGAACTCCCATGGAGACTTATCTCCGTTTCTGTTCTCTATTAAATGAAAGAAAATCAAACAGTAATTGAAACTAGGAGCTCCAGCTTCCTTGCCTTCACTGGTGGTTGGCTATTTTACTCTCCTCCTTTTTTTTTTTTTTTTTTTTTTTTTTTTTCTTTTGACTTAATGAAGGCAGGACTTCTAGAGTCCAATAGAAGTGATGAGGGCTGTTCTACTGTCTCTGATCTGTGCATAATTCTAGATGGTAATCTCATTGCAGTGGCCATCCAAAGGCAAGTTTCTAAGCACTCTGCATTTCTTTTTAATCCTTTTTCTTTATTGAAATGTAAGCCTGTTGATTCAATGTATTAATCTACACATATCTTATGTTAGCTTGCAAGGAATAATGCTGTTACACTGTGACCTTTCTTCCCGAACTCTCAATGTCATCAAGGTAAGGATCACAACTGATATTTTAAAACTTGGACCAGATGGGCTGGTTCCACTGGAAAGCTTAGTAACCTGACAGGTTTTTTGGTTCTGTTTATTATTAAACCAGAGAAGAGAACCCTTCTAAGAAGCAGTAACTGTCTGGTTGAACCATGAACTGGTCAGCCTGGTCAAGTATTGAGACGGTCAGGCCTGTTCATTGCTGGTAGTTGCGGCAGAACCAGAAGTCACATTTACCAAATTAAAAATTTTTGAAATGAAATGTGCATCAGTGGAGATAGAACTCTGAAACCTCAAGTCAGAAAGGAGTAACATGAACTAGTGCACCTAAATCCAATTGTGATTAAATGCCAATTTTTAATATTTTTATTTTGAGCTAGAAAATAATACCATTAATCTGGAAAAAAAATTTCATTCATCCATTTTATTAATTAGGCTTATCCTAAGAAGTACAATGGGTTTTTTTTAATAAAAATGGTAATGACTTTAACGTACCATTAGCAATAAAATATATTCTAAACCCTAAAATTTCAATTATCATTCTGGTGTTAGTGTAGTAATCTTAATGGACATCACTGATTCCTTTGTCCAGTTCTTCAGCTCTCATCTTTTTTGCCATCTATACAGCTGAATAGATGCTATTTTTTAGTTTGTAAAATTTTGAATTCCTTGGAGACGCATTTACTTGATATTTGCATTGATGTCCATCTGCAATGAATTTGAAAAATCTTTGGCTGAATCTGAATATTAAATTCTGAGCATATATGTATAAGCATGAAGTACACGACATAGATAAGGTTTTTCTATTTCCTGCTGATGTGACTCTTATAGGTGGTTTCTATCATGGGAGAGAGCTTCATTCCTACAAGCCTGGGGAGTAGCTCTCATGCAGAATTACTATGGATGGTAACTGGTGTCTCTAAATTGAGTGGTTCTGATTGCAACTCTTTGGCTCGAGTGAGGGTTCTTTCTGGTTTTAAGAAAAGTAATCCTGATTCTGTTGGCCATGAGTTAACTGTGATGAGAGATGATGAACTACCTGGAGCAGAGAAACTACTAGAGAAGTTGCAGGGAAGTGTGTCAATTGAGGAGAATGTTTTTTTAGCAGCCGCTGAAGCTGTGAAAACAGCAATGTGTAATTTGTTAATTAAGAAGCAGTACTCCATGGAGAAGAGAGAATTTAGAAAGAGAAGTAGAAATGATAGGAAAATCAAACAATGATAGACTCAACAGTTGTAACAACTAGTTCTGTCTGCTGATTCATGGGTTGGAGGCATCTGAGCTTAATTTATTTTTGTAGTTGTCTTAGATAGCCCTTCTAATCTGTTATTTCTTGTACAATAATATTAGTAAACTTAAAACTCTCATGAGAAGCTACATAAATCATTTGCAGCTTTCATGGTTGAAATTGAGAGGAAATGATACTTGTTATGATTTCTGAGAGTTTCAATTCTTTATTCCCTATTAGTTATATCATATAACTTTTAATCATCGCCCACGTCTAATTGTCTTCAATAAGCTTCTCATCTTATTTGATGGGCTCAAACCTTCAAATATCAAAAATGCCTAACTGTGTCTTTTTTCAATGGTCAAAAAGATTAGGCTCTCTTCGATGGCAGATTGTGTAATTTGCAGAGCAGCTGCAAATATGGATTTGAACTCTAAACCCTTCCGATTGGCAGGTCATGAGTACCATGAAAGGCACCTCCACGTGCTTGATGGAGATGGTAGGGTCATTTATGATTTAACACCTAGATAAAGAGAACAAATCAATTAGCCTCTCAATTGTTCATACCCCAATTGGATTTCGCCACATGGCGCTCAAAACCCACAATCCAACAAGTAGGTGCCTTCATGGATATCCAGAGGAGCTAATCCAGATCGACGAAAAATGAGTTTCACAATGAAGACATGAAGCATATAGGAGAAACAGAGAAAAAAATGCACTTAGAATTCTTCAAGGAAAGTCATGATATTTCTCTCAATTTAGGAAGATGATTGTGCCTGTCCACTAACCAAGCATCTTATCTAGGAATTGAATTGATGCTTTAAAGGGACCTGAGAAGTGTACTTTTGAAAAATTGGGTGTGGATAGATTAGATGCCTCGATCACAGAATTATTGCTTTACGGAAGCCATTTCCATATATGTTTATATGTAGGGTAAGTTACACATACGGTACCTAAACTTAAGGGTATATAATAATAAAGTATCAAATTTTAATTTGTCACTTAAAACCCCTTGATCTTTAACTTATATAATACAAAATCTCCCCTAACCTTTTTAATCTGTTTTTAAATATTTTATGCTGATGTGTCAACTATTATATTAAAAAATTATATTTTTTCTCTTTACATTTATCAAAGAAAATAAATAATTAAAAATAATATTTTATTACTAAATTTTTCTCTCTAATCTCTCTCTCCCCTGTTTTCTCTCTCTACTGTCCCTCCCTCTCCAGCTACCCTTCAACCTCAACTTATTATCTTCCCTAACACCAAAAAACTCATTACACATCCCTCCCTCACTCTCCTCCTTCTCTGCTCCGTTCACTCAGTCCGACATCGAGCCTCACCGAAAAGATCCACAAACCCAGTCACAAACCCAACCTCACCAAACCTTTGTCATCCCTTTGTTTCTATTTAACTTAATCACAAACCACTCCTAATTTTTAAATTTATGATTTTATGGATAATTATTTATATTTTATTTTATTTAAATTTTAAAAAATTATTTGAAAATTTTCGAAGTTTAAAAGTCTTGGAATTGGGTCAAGATTTTAGCTACCCCACCCTTTCAAACATCCCAAGCGCATTCCCAGGGTCGGAATCGGCATAAGTAAACCCGAACCTTACTTTTTCTTAATTATCTAGCGCTTGAATTTGATTAAAAATCTATAAAATATTCGTGGTAGCTTACGAAATTAAAATTTCTTTTGCATTAGCTTAGCAATATTGCTAAGGACAACGGGGCAAAGTTTTAGAATTTTTAGAGTTCATTTGGATAGTTTTTGCGAAAGGGTTAATTATAAGGACTAAACTGTAATTTTTCATATTATGATTGTTGACTGTTTGGATGGGCCCAGAAGGGGCTATGTGATGTGATTGAGTTGTGGGTGTGTGATTTGTGGATATAGAAGTGCGTTTTAAGCCTTTTTGCAGGTTGGGTAGGTCATACATATAGGGGTGACTCTGTCGAATTTTGGATACGACTTAGGACATTTTTTATTTTTTCCAAGCTTGTATCGAGCCAAATATATTAAATAATTGCTATGAAATTGTCAGGTGAGCCGGGACTACCTTCCTCCTCTGCCCAGCCGCCACAGTGACTTTGGTTAAGTCTGTGAGTAAAATATTAATTTTAATTGTAATTTCGATATTATTATATGTTCAAGTATGCCCATGCATCACTTATAAATATGTATCTATGTAGTTAAACACTAGGCACATTTTATATTGCATTCATAATTGTTGAAGTGCCATAGATATTATTTGTGGTAATTTGGCGTGCGTGTGATATGGTATTGGATATGGACAGGATGAGTAGACACGGCTTGAGAGACACTCGCTAGGACTCAGTCCTTCGGGATAGACACGACTTGAGAGACACTCGTTGGGATCCCGCATTTGGTTTATTAAGCGAAAGTCCGGCTTGAGAGACACTAGTTGGCAGAGGTTGGATTAAGAGAGCTATATAGGGAATCGGCTCCCATATATATATTGCTTGACAGTATTGGGTGTGTAAGTGCTCCAAATTGCCTTTTTACTATTGTGATATAAAAATTATGACGATGTTGCATTTCACTCCACAGAGTGCATTAACTCTAGATAGTTATAGAGATTATGATTAAAATTGGAATTTTACTCTCTGAGTCGAACGCTCACTCCTGTTTATCTATTTTTTCAGGCTACAGGAGGATTATTTATTGTAGCTAACCTGCTCTTCTTCTTCGCAGGTCTATTAATAGTATTTAACGTATTTTGTACAATTGAGTTAAATTTTAGACTTCGCATGTGTTAGAAGTACTTATTTTTATTTTGGGCCTGATTATAAAAGTTATGTTGGACTTGTAAAATTATTAACTGTATGCATGATGGGATTGGATAAGGGAGCTGAGCTCCCATTTGAGTTATGATATTTTGATTATGTGGAGGGTGAGCTGAGCTCCCCAATTTATTATATATTGTGTTTACAAGTTGAGCGAGTCAAAAACTACCTGTTGAATAGTCCATTTTATGACCGGACTCTATCCGATTAAATTCTTGAAATTTGGCTCAAATGGACCTTAGAGTTGAGTTGAGTAATAGTTAGGCTTATTGAGAGTCTTGGGGGCTTTAGGCTAGCCCAAATCCTAGTGCCGGTCCGGCCCATAGGTTAGGTCGTGACACCTAACCTCGTCAAATCCTCGTTGCACCTTCAAAATCGGAGTTCACAATTGCATGGTTGCTTCACCTTAAATTAGCACCAACCAATACTCATAATAAGGAGGAGGGGTGTAACACTAGATTTGATGTTGTCAAAATTGGGTTTGTAACACACCCAAACAGAAGAAATGGTATTGCCTAGTTAGTGTTTGTAAGATAGATCGAGAATGAGATTAACTCAGAAGGAGATCTTTAATTGGATGAGGTTGCCTGGTGATATGGCCAGAGATGTTTTGGGAGCCTCTTATGCGCCGCACTTGTCTCGGGGAGCAAGGATTTATAACTGCATGTGGAGGTTCTTGGAGCTTGTTCCAACGACTGGATGGGATCTTCTTAGCCTCATTGCACGAAGAAGAGTAGGAAACTAATAATTGAAACAAGTCCTTAGCTATTAAGACTTGGTTTGAAGAGTTTTAGACCATAAATTTCGTGGATTGGAAAGTTTTTGGGTTTAGATTGGGTGTGCTTTCAGTTCATGTTGATGGCCAAAATAGAAGGAAAATGGAGTGATTTTGTGAGCAAAAATGATGAGTTTGATAGCTTTGGTTGGTGGTGCATTTGATGAAGGTTAGTGAACAAATGGGAGAGTATAAAAATGGGATGGTGTGATTCTGTCTTTTTTTTCAATTTTCCTCCAGACCTCTAAGTAGTATTAGTACTTCGATTAAAGAAGATCCCTCTTAAATAAATTATTTCTTTTGCGCAAAAACAATAAAATATTTACTTCTTGAAAAATTAATTTAATAATATAAATTAAATTAATTATTTTTATATACTTTTTGCGAAGTTAAATTTTTTGATGTTGTGCGTGAATTTTTTGTATGTATTCAAATTTGAAAGATAAGAGAAAAATTATAGAATGGATTGATTTTAATGATCTCTTCAATACTTAAATAGAACTGAGTGAAGTATAAAATTGACTAAAGAACAATGTTTCTAATTGTGAAGGCTTAACAAGCCTTTTATATAACTATTGGGTATTTAGATTATATTAGATTTCTAGAGCAAATCTAATTAAAATAGGATTCAATTATATCAATATTAGTGATAAATTTATATTATATTAGGATTTTTAGGTGATAATTGTCACTTACCCTTATCCCTAATCAAACAAGAGTTTAGTTGTAAGATTGTCTAATTATGACTATGGTCTCTGGGGCCTTTGTTTGTCATAGTGGTGGGGACCTTGCCAAGCTACCTAGGCCGGCCACGATCTGCTCCATAACCAATAATCAAAATTGAGTCAGAATTGATTTGGTCAACATGGGGCTAGAATGGGTTAATAATTTCTGAAACTAGACTGAAACCCTTTTTTTTTTTTTAGGACTGAAACTATAACTTAGGGAATCAATTTTAGTTTTTTTTTTTTTCAATTTTGAATTCAATCAAAATTAACAGCTTAACTAATTCGGTCATATTTAAAAATAAAAAATAAAAAATTACCTTAAGGTTGTGGCCTAAATATGTCAGTGGACTGTTGTTGATTGTGTTTTAAATTTTTTATTTTTTAAATAAATTTTTGTAAATAAAAAAAATTCAACAATAATCAGGTCAAATTTAAAAAAAAAATAAAAATAAAAATAAAAATAATAATAAAAATAATAATAGAAAGGGCACAGAAGCAGCAACAGGCAACTTGGACCCATCAATGAATGTTTTAATGAGGAATTTAAAGAAAGCAGGTTGAGTTTGGGGCTTGGGCCCCTGCCTTAATTGATGGTGCCAGAAATCTAATTATGATGGATAAATTATCCATAATCACTTAACTTTACTAATTATTTTATTTAAACATTATATTTAATTTATTTTAATAAAATTATTTATTTTTTATTTTTTATTAATAATTGCCCATATCAAAATTTAATAAAATTTTTATATAAATTATATAAAAAAATTATATCTTTACTGGGTTTAATTGAAATTTATTTTTTTATTTTATTTTTTAATCTAAAAATAGAGATTAATAAATATAATAAGTAGTATGAAAATATAATTTATTTATTTTTTTAGATTTTTAATTTGACATAAATAAAATTTTTATGATTTAAAATTAAGCTAAAACAAAATATACATGAGTTTCACAAAAAAAATCTACCGAATTCTAATTTAGTGACTACTATAAAATAAAATAATTAATAAAATTGAGATTTATCCAATTATGGGAGAACAATATCTCAATTAATTGTAGCAACCAAATAAGAAATATTCATAAGAGGAGAAGATTATTCAATCAAACCAGAATCAATAGATTGACCTCACAATTAATAAATCGAATAATAGTTGGTGGCGAATTCATCATATATAAATGTGATAATCTCACAACTAGTAATTAAAAAGACTAAAATTTAACATCTTTTTACTTTTATATCTTTTAAAAATAAAAAATAATTAAATTATTGTTAATACACCTTTTTCTTATATTTTTAAAAAATAAAATATATCAATATATATAAAATAAATAAATAAATTTCATATAAATATGATAGTTTATATGCTATTGTGATATTCATGAAATATCTTTAAGAGTTTCTTTTTTTTTCTTTAATAGGTAAATTTTTTTATAGACACAAGAATATAAAATATATCATAATTACGTCACTATTAAAATTTAAGTTAAAGTAAAATGCATTTATAACACAAAATAATCAAATAAAAATAAAAACAATTAAATAAGAGAAATATATAATAACTAGAATTTTCATATCCTTTAAATAAAATATAATATATATATTTTGAGGCTCACATTAAAATATATTTATATTTTTAAGTATAAAATCAACCATGCTTAGATTTTTATAAAATAATTTGGCAGATTATTTAATGATATATCTCAATAGATGTTATACACGGGTTTAATCGTAAGTTTTTTCCTATGAAATTGAGTAAATTAAGGACGTCATTTCAGGTCTCGGATCTAAGAAAGTTACAACAAACGTACGAGGAAAGCCCTTAATTTTTTTCAGTAAAAAATATTAACAAAAAAAAAAAAAGCCCCCTCTTTGCTTTCAGCTGACAGGTTTTAATGAATTATCTCTTTGGACGAAAGAAAGCTCAACTAGTTCTACTCCAGGAATGGCCTCCTTGCCTCTTCCCTCTTTAAAACGAACATCCCAGCACGGCTCTTGTTTTAATTTCATAATTTTTCTCTCTTTCTGTTTCTCTGTTCCTCTGCAAAGTTGCAAATTCTTGGCAACTGTGAAGGGCTGAGAATGAATGAAGAGGAAGTGAATAGAGTGAAACTGATGGCAAGAACGAAAACCCACTAACAGAAAGTGAAAGTTGATTGCGAGAGAGAGAGAGAGAGAGAGAGAGAGAGAGAGAGATAGTAACTTATCGCGTTCTTCCATTCTTCATGGGATTTGCAGAACAATTTAGTTAACCATCTCTGCTTCTGCCTGAAACCCCGCCATTCTTGTCCATACAGATTTTCTTCTTTTCTCTCTAAATGGCAGTGCCCTTCTTCATATTGCCTGCTGATCATTGGGGTAGCATGTGGCTTATTTTGATGGAAACTGATTCTCGTTCTTGTTGAAGGATTAAAAGAAAAGAGTAAAACGAGAGACACGGAGATAGAGAGAACAACATATTTTTTCTTTGAGAGAACAACATATTTTTTCTTTTTAGCTTCCAGTCATGGAGGCTGCAGAAATTTAGGAGGCATTTCAATTCCCCATGAGTGAGTGTGGGTGTCAGGTTTTCTTTTTTATTTGAAAATTTTTGCTTTTTCCTTTTATGGTTTCTGGGGATGGATAGGGTTCTACTTCGAAACCTGTAAAGTGGCTTTTGTGAATTGTGACAATTACTAGCAACAATTTACAATGATGTTTCAGGTGTGCTTTTATGCATATGCATGTATTACTCTTTGTTTTGTTTTTGCTCAATCTGCAACTAATTCTTTTTTTTCTCTTGCGCATGCAGTGATTTTGAGGTGCTGAGAATTATCTAATACATTGGAAGTTATGCTGAGGAATAGATCTAGAGCTGTAACCGGCAAGCAAGCTTTAATGACTGATCACAGCTCTCAATCACCTCCCATCCAGAACCATACAAAACCAACTCATCTTTCTTTACTTCTCCAAGGTTCAAAGCTTTCACAATAAAAGGTCTTCCTGAAGCTGAGGCTGTGATAACTCCTACCTCAGATCTTGACTCTACTAAACCTTTCTCTCCCTTCAAAAACCCCTTTTGGTTTGACATGAACCAATTTAAATCCCCAAAAGTTTTCTCAGAGAATCAACACTCTTGGGACAAATTAGACGCCAAAGGCATTGGTGTTGCACTTATTGATGAAAAACCCTGTGAAATGAATAATAACCCTTTCTCTAAGCCCAGTAACAGAATAGTCTTTTTTGGATCCAGTCTTAGAGTCCAAGTCCCTCCAGTTGCAAATTTTATGTTTTCTCCAACTGAATCACCAAAATCCCCAGCTGATTTTGGAATTAAAACTAGGAATTGTCAATTATCAGCTTCTGAGGCTACAAATTCTGGAATCCAAACAAATGCTTCTCCTCGGGTGCTCACAGGATGTATACCTATGAGTGAGATAGAGCTCTCGGAGGACTATACGTGTGTGATATCATATGGTCCTAATCCAAAAACCACTCATATATTTGACAATTGTGTTTTGGAGAATTATTGTTCTTTATCAGGTAAGTCCAACGCTGCCCCAAGGAGTTTCCTCAGCTTCTGTCCCACATGCAAGAAGAATCTGGAACAGACAAATGACATTTTCATTTACAGGTTGGGCCATTTCCCTCTTCCTTGATGACATTACTGGTTTCAATTAGATAGACCAAGCAGTCACAAGTAGTTTTTTCAAGATTTTAAAGACCTCATTTTCATTTCATCTTTCCAATAATAATGGGGTGACTTGATATGTTAAAACTGTAATTCTTCTTGGACTAACTTCTTTTCCTTGGTAATTTTGCAGAGGTGAAAAGGCCTTCTGCAGTCAAGAATGCCGATACCAAGAAATGGTATTAGATGGGGTAGCGAATTCAGAACTTAAAGATGCTTAAAAGAGCTGTTCTTGATACTTTGCCACTGCTTTCAGAGTTCTCATCAAAAGCCAAATCTTGCGTTAACATATTGTCACTTTTCAGGTTTTCGATTAACAGTTGAGAATGATCAATTGTATGACCAAAGACTGGGTGCTCTTTCTTTTATTGTAGATTTTCCCCCTTTTTTTCTTTTTAACCCTCTCACGTCTCACCAGAGATAAGAGAGGTTGGGATATTGTAGAGTGGAATTTGTTTAAGAGATGACTAATTCAGATAGCTTCTGCACTAGTGGATGATGATGTAAGATTGAAGACTTGCCTAAGCTTTTGTTTGTTTTTTTTATATTATTAAACTGGGCAACCAGTTATTTCATGGGTGAAGATTCTCAACCGTCAGTATTTCTCATCCTTCTTGCTCATGCCCTTTTTTTTTTTCTTTTGTCTATCTTGGTTGAGTAAAACATTTGGGTACAAATATCAGCGGTTTAATCTAAAACCAGGACTTTTTTTAAAGGAGGCAGATCCAAGCTAAAGTCATTTTCCAAGCCAATGCGAGATATCAAGCAAATAATTAAATAATAAGTAGCAGTTAAGAATTCTGATAATATATTATTGCACAACAGATAAGTACAAAAATTTTAAATCATTTCTAAGAATTTGTTTATTTTTCTAAGAATTAGAAACTTTCTTCTTCCTCCACTTCATTAATCACCTCCCCCTGATCAAATCAAGAGACAAATTATTGAATAAAAAAGTAGAAACAAAAATCTATCATATAAAGCAAACTGAATTGTGTGTCTACATTTAAAGAACTTAAGTTCGCTTCATATCTTTAAATCTCATTATTATGCTATGATATTATTTATTTAAATGTATAAAAAAAAAATTTAAAACTAACATAAGAGCTTCATCAATCGTCATACCAGCTGATAGCTAAAACATTTGTGTTAGTTAATTGATTGGTTTATATCAACCATTACGTAGGTGACAAAATGAATTCTAACCCACTTACAATAAAAATAACCAAAATAAAAAGAAGGGAACAGCATGTAATTACAAAAATTTAATGAACTAGTCATCATCATATTCAAAACCCATAATCTCAGTTTGATAGAATAATAACAGGGAGTCACTATATTAGTAGTGCAAGTTAAATCTGTGGTCTTAAATCTAGTCTGAGATCTGAAACCTGGATGATACTTTCCATAAAAATTTGATCTAACTTTCCTTTGGGTCGATGTGTTTCATGGGAACTTTTTTATTCTGCTCAGATAATACACAATTGTAGCCCAAGAGACTAGCTGCTGGTTCAGCTGCCCCTCTGCTTAGGGATAATAGGAAGCAAATGCACAAAGAAATTAATTAATCTACAAACAAAATGAAGCTACACAGTCATCTTGAATGCTCGATATTCAGGTGAGAAACCTACTGTCAATAGCTGCTGATTCTGTGGCAGATTTGGACGTTAATGTTTCTAGGCAGCAATTGAGAGATCAAAGATGGACTTTTATCCAATCTAAATGCTTGACAGATTAACAACATAAACGGTCTTACCAAAGGCCTCACGCTTAGAAAAGATCCAGAACTTGGAAAAAGTAGTACATGCACAAAGAGGTTGCCTGAAAATCAAGAAATGTAGGTTCAGGAAGAAAGCATAGAATTTATTATTTATTATTTCCTGTGAGTACTCCCGTATAAAGTCTCAACCATTTGAATTTACCATTAGACTAAGTACCTATTGGTGGTAGAAAGTTTTGATACATCTTATGTGAAATTAAATTTCTACAGCAAAATAAGCATATTGTTAGTGTTCCATGCATAGATTGCTAACGGTAACAAGAAATACGGAGACAAAATAAAAGTCCGTCCCCACGACACATGAGGCTAGAGTAAGTAACAATCCTAAGAAACCCACATGGATGGTGGCTGTCTTATCGTCTAGCACCGACTAAAAGAATCTGCATATTCTTGAGCAGCAGCATTTAGAACAGCCCTAAGGATCTCTTGTTTCTAGAGATTGTGAGAAATAATCACATCTTCACTGTAAATTAGTGTAAAGCAAATATATATAATTTTTGAGGCTCCATAATAACCTCAAATACAGCAGGACTGCATTTAGACTAAACTCAGTGCAGAATCGAATAATGCAAGTGCTACTTAAAATTTTCTATACAGATGATCAATCAGTTAATTTAGGCCTTGTTTGATTTAAAATACTCTAATTCATGGGAAGTATATTTCCTAGGAAGTGTAGAATTTATTTATTGAGAAATATGATATAAATGTATTTGACATATAAATTAATTTTTCAGGAAGTAGCTTATATTTAAATTGTAAAAAATCATAATGCCCATAAAATAATTTCAAATGTAATAAATTAAAAGATAAATTAATAAATTGATTACACTTAATTAGGGTAATGCAACTTACCAACCTCCTTCCTTCTAGGTAAGTTACTTTCCTTGCATAGAGTGAGTATAATGCTCTACTTTCCAATAAGTTGATTTGATCATACAAAACAATCATAAAATCTTTTCTGCAATTTCCAGGAAATTTTACTTCCTTAGTATATTTACCTCCAACCAAACAAGGCTCTAAACCCAAATGATTTTTTCTAGTGAGAGCTCATCTCCCTGTAAGTGAGTTTTCTTTCTCTCTTTTTGAGTTCCTGTCAATGGTTTGAGTCTTATGGTCGTCCCCTGCCCTATGGGAGGGTACGGCTCCTCCCCTTTCACTAGCTGAAGGGTGGCTCGACCTCTCCGCCCTTTGATTGGGTCGTGTAGAGTTTTACAGGTGTTATTTCTCTGATGGTCTGTGGTGGCTGAACTTCATTGTGAGAGTCTCTGCTTCTGACAAAAGGGAGTTATCCCTCTCAACTAGTGTTCATGGCGGTACAGATAGGCATCTGGATATCATCCATCGGGGTTAAAAGGAGAGTGAAATGCCCATGTCTCAGTCATAACATTTCCCGATTTATTCGGGATTAGTCACAGTGTTTTTGTTTCCAGTTTTCTGTCGGGGTTGTTTGTTGAGGGAACTTGATATTTCTGGAGAGCTTCGATCCAGTTTTGATGTCTCTCATTATGCTTCTTGATATGCTTTTGCAACTTTCCTTCAGTCGACGTTAGTTTCTCTTCGGTCGGATTCTAGCGTCATCTTGTTGATACCGGTTTGTTGGCTGCCGAAAGAAAAAATTACGGATTAACCCACCCAGTCCAACAGCTTCATGTTAATTTGGGCTCTGTTTCCTCTGTTTGCAGGGCTTCGGTGGGGGTTCAGTTTGCAAATTTTTTCGTTTTTAATTGCAGTTCACTTTGCAATCTATGCGTATTTGGCATGTGGCCTCGTAACACTTTCATCATCAATGCAATATCCCCCCACAAAAAAAAAATTCAAGCCGAATAAATTTTAGCCTGAGCACATAAACCCTTAATAACCAATTTATTCAAATCCCTGAAGGCTGAAGCTGCACCTCTACTAAGCCCTAGCTGAGCCTGAATATGATACTAACATTAGAAAGATCAAAGGGCTAAACCTTAAGGAAGAGATAACAAAACACAATAAGATTTTTAACCACCGATCGCACTTCCCCATGAACTTCCATATTTTATATTTGCAAACTGGCAACTGATACCAGAAAAATATATATTAAAAAAACTAAGGCAATAAAACCAAATTAATATAGTCTACCATTGTCCGCATTATAATATTGATCATGGTAATCTGCGTATTTCATTCATCAAATAATGAAGAAACATGCAATAAACTTAAACAAGAGGATGGAGTAATTAAACTAGTATTGCAGTCTCAACACAAACACAAATCATCCAACATCAGACTAATTAAACCACTACTGGTACACAAGACAAAACAGCCAGACAAATTAGCATGTATTTCCATGAGCGACAATACAAACTGAAAATGGATCCTCATAAAACTTGCTTTAAGAAACTATTACGCTACGAAGAAAGAACGTCTACTACAAAAGCAGCCTCCTGGAATCTTCCACACCTGTGGCCTGTAACACATGTTTAGCAAGCGTCAGTAATGAGAGCTTGACACCCCCAGAAAAAGGAGAAAAAAATAAAAAACTTAATTGCAGTTTAAAAAAAATAAAAAGTGGAAAAAATTACCTCGCAATTAGCTTGGTACGACAACAGTCTCCTAAAAAGACAAGCTCTATGAAGACCAAGAGTACACTCTGTTATCCACTCAAAAGAACAAGAAACTAATAGGCTTACAAGTTACAACTCGAAGAAGCAACACGGATTGGATTGACTTTACAAACCCAAAAAGCAGATGCGATAACAACTAATTTCACTTTCACTTGCCACTTTCCCTCTAAAAAAAAAACAGAAAAGATGGCGAGGAGGAAACAACACCCATGCAGAGTGTATGCAGGGAGTTAGACCTATCTAAAAGAAACGAAGAAAGAAATGGTATGTATATGAGGAGGTTTTGATTGTTGAGAAATCAACGCAGGCAACAAAGAACCAAGTAAAGCAGTTACAAGTAACTGTTCAAGATGCTAATGGAAGTAATACTAAATTAGGAAGCCAGCACACTAAGCTACGTCAGAAACTAGAAAATCAAGAAAGACGAAGACTTGGATGAAATAAAGATCATTCTACAAAAAAAGACATAAGCCTACGAGATTGGAGTAAGACTAATCTAATTAAGATTTAACCGTATATACAGTGTACCTGATACTATAGGCCTAAATTTCACTCGGCAACGAAAATTTATACGAGGAGATTATATTGAAGACCATACATCATAACAAAGATGTAGTTTCCTTGTAGCAGTAAGTTGTTCCATTCAATTGCCAATGAAGTCACCTAATTCACGGTTCCCTCCTGCTTCCTGAAGGTATTATAGTGAAATTCCATCCATGATCCATGTTACACTTCCCAAGCTACAAGTAACTTGCCCCATCTTAACTGCACTTAACTTGCCTAACTTGCTAAGAAACCCAATCACTGAAACGCTAATCCACATCACACATCAACTTCTTAATTCTGGACATGGAGATCATCGACCAATCAAAGCCACATCTTTCACTTGTACGACGATCACCACCATCATAAGCAAAAGGTAACAGTTTAACTTCAACGGATACATACTACTAACAATTTATTCCCTTTATATACAGTCTAACACTAAAAATATTTACAGAAGCATAAGCCCCCAATCTTCAATCATCCGCCACATCAAGATTAAGAATGCGACGCAGAGTCTTAGTCGCAGAATCAACGCTTAGAAACAGGTCTTTAGCGAATGGGCTATATTCCCTTTTGGGGGAAGCAGGGGCGGACTTGGCAATCGGATGCCCTTTGATACCAGAATTAGAGACCGGCAACTCAAGCGATACGGTTCGTTTTGGCCTCATTGAAAACTTTGGAATTGGAAGGGAACTGGGCGGTGGCGAATTTGAGTAAGCAGGTCCAGCCCAGAGCTCTCCGAATGGCAAATTCTCACTCGAGACACCCAGCTCATCATTAAATGGCGTCTCCCTTGAAGGGATATTTATCGGAATTGGAGAGCTTTTTGGAGCAGCCTTAAAGTGTGTATTATCAACGGTGTGAGAATTCGAGGCGGCCTTGATAGTTGGTGATGGTGTTTTCTGAGAGGACGAAGTAGGGGTAGAAAGAGTGCCTTTGGTGACAGTAGTGCCGCAAGTATTGAAGGAGGTTGGCAGTACTCGTGACCCAGATTGGAAAGTCCGGCAATTGATCCCTCTGAAGTGCCTAGAAGGGGAAGACCCTAGTCGAGCTTGCTTATAAGCCTTGACTCTGCTATAGTACTGATTCCTGTGCTGGGCTACAGCAACAAGCGTCTCCATTGCAAGTTCGAGTTAGGTAAATCCTAGAATGAAATTTCACTATAGCAGCTAAAACTCACACCTTCAGGTTAGATTGTGCAGCAAAATCTCACTCTAGCTTCTAAATCTTCTCCATGACAAATCCAAATCAAGCATAAACCAAACAATCAAAAACCTATATAGATTCACAGCCAGCTTATGAAGATTAAACCACCAAAACTCTATAGATTCAAAATCTAACCAGATCTCCTCCTTAGAAGCACAGATCAAAAGAACCTCTCCATTAAACTGAAAAACCAGAAACACATATCCCATCAGAAACCATAACCAAAAAGAAAAACCCAAAAAAGAAGAGAAATTTCCTGAATCCTTTTCCTCTAGAAAGTCAGAGTTGCTTACCTTAGAGTGATACAGTTTGTCAATGAAGTGAACGTAAAGATCCGAGTGAGAGAGATCTATGGATATATTAAGCTTTGAGATCTGAGGGATAAGGAGATTGAAAAGTTAACTTGATTGATGAGGTTAGCTATGATATTTTGGCCTGTGATACAGACTCTGTGATTTTTTTTTTTTTTTTTTCTTTTGGGTCAAATGGCCATGAGAATGAGACCGAAGGAAGAGTTAGAAGCCGAATCCACGGATCTGAAATGACTCTCCTGTGACATTTAATGTGAGGGAAAATTACACGACGACTAAGATTAAATAAGTGGCCATCGTTTTGACTGGATTTACGAGAATGACATTTTGAATTACCGTCTTCTTCAACGGACGACAGCATCCTCTTGATGACCTTTTCTTCCTCTTGTGTTTCCTTTTTCCTGATAATTGACTTGCCTCACGGGATACTAATGCGCAAAAAAAAAAAGCAAAAATTTATTAAATATTAGCATGCAATTTAAGAAAATGTAATGAAAAAATAATTTATATACTGTTAAAGATTTTAATTAATAGTTTTTAACACATATCAAGGATTTTTAATTAATAATTTAAGAAAAATGCTCCAACCCACTAACATGAGTGTTTATATGAATTTAAAAATTAATATTGTTTAGATTTTGCTCCTTTCGTTTTTTTTTTATTTGAGTTTTATATAATGATTAAAAAAAATAGTTAAATAATTTTATTTTTATAAAAATATATTAATAATTATTAAATTATTCTTTATCTCATTTAAAAAATTATATAAATATTTGATATTTTAAAAAAATAAAAGATAAATTATAAAAAAAAATATTCATATTCTTAATTTTCTAAATAGATAAAAAAATGTAAATATTACATATAAAAATTAACAATATAATATCAAATAATAAGTTAATTTTTAACCTCTTACCAAAAATCATTAAATATTTCACACTTAATTACTATTTTTTTTTACCTGTAAACAATTACTCTTTTAAAATTGAGAATAGTAACATTTAATCTTTAAATTTTTAATCTTGTAAACACTAAATAGAATTCGTGTGTGAATAGTTTAGTAAATAAAGGTCTAAGGATCAAAATAAACTGAGACTCAGAAATTGTATCAGTCTCAACTCATTAAAAATTTAAATTAATTTATTTTTTTTAATGAGTTGAGTTTAAATTTAATTTTTAAATTTATTAAAATTAAAATTAAATTTATTAATAATTTAACTCATTAAAAATTATGAATAAACTCACTTAATAAACTCACAAATAATCTCGACGAACGAGTTTATATGCTTGCTTCTTTATTAACTTACTTACAAATTCATTAGCTTTGTTCATCTAATACATTTCTCGAAAAGAAATATCTATCCATCACGAGTCACAAACAATAAAAATCAATTAAAATAAAACTCATAATCACAAATAACAAAAATCCAATTGAAGTAAAAAAAACCTGACTAACTTGTTGCAACCCAAATCGATGCAATCCAACTTAAGAGTTTATCTGCGTCAAATCGAAATCTGATTGTGCTGGTGCGAGATAAGCACGTTAGGATTTATTCCGCTGTTGTACGGGCAGTCAAAAAGACGCAACTCCATTAATTACTTTCCACCGAATGCTATAGGTGTATCATAAACCACCGGAGAAGAAGGTTGTTGTTGGATGGACCATGGAAGCAAGGAATTGGAGTGGACTAAGGAGAAGAGTGATCGACTTGTTAGAGGAGGCGGTGGCAGGGACGGAGCCACTACGGGCCTGAGGCTATGGGGGGGCATTGAGCCCATCTCAGATTTGGGATATAATAAATCCTTTAAATGAAATTAAAAGCTAAATTATCTTAAATTTTCTTATTTTTAATAAAATTAATATTAATATTTTTTTTAAGAAGTGTAGTATTCAATTTTTAATTTTATAACAATCTATTTGTATAATTAAAATATTATATAATTAATTTTTATAATTTTGCTTTAAATAACATTTTAATCCTTGAATTTTCATATAAAATTAATTTTTAATTTCTAAAAAAATCAAAGATAAGAGACTAAAATGTTATTTTATCTAAAAAAATAGACAATAAAGGTTATTTAACATAAGTGAGAGATTAAAATGTAATAAAAATATTAAATTTTATATTTTTTTAAGAATGAGAACAATTTATTTTAATTCTTAAAAACTAGATATGTAAGTGTAAATTTTACTAATTATTAATAAGTTTAATAATTTCCCCAATAGAAGAAATTTTAACCCATTTCTCTTTAGATAAATGATATGTTTAGAGTTTTAGTTAAAAAATTAAAAAAAAAAATCTACACTAAAAGTCAATGAGGATTTCTAATATCACCGTTTTTTAAAACTGTTATTCTATCAAATATGTTATAGAATAACAAAGTTAAAAATTTCAATTTAATGCTTAGATTTCTTATTAAATTAATAACGAAGTATCAATTTTAATAAATCATTTCTCTTTCTTTTATTTAATCATTGAAACATTCTATTGAGTTTGGTAAATTTTCTTTAATAATAAAATTTAATGAGTTAGTAAAAAATTTAGAAATATGGATATTTAGTTTTATGCAAAATTCTCTATAATTTTTTTTTTCCTAATGCCAAGGTTGTGGTAATTGAGAGAAATGGTTAATGCAAAAAAATTATGAGCTGATAATAAATTTATCAATATAAAAAATAGAAATTTTTTATCAATTTTTTAAAAAGATTGTGATTTTAATTTTCATAAGAAGAAATATATGTATTTTTATTATTTTTTGAAAAAATTATTAATTAATTTTTTATTATTTTTATTTTTATAATAAAATTGTAACACCTCTAATTTTTAAATTAATTATTTTATGGGTAGATATTAATATTTTATTTTATTTAAATTTTGAAAAATTATTTGAAATTTTTCGGATTTTAGAAATCGGGTTCGATTTTATAAAAATATAAAACTTTGATGATTTTTAAAAATTAATTTAAAGACCACGTAATAAAATTAAAAATATATTTGGACTCTACGAATTTTTTTGAGTTTTCTAGAATTTTTTCGAAATTTTTGAGCCTCGTTTTTTGTCCCAGGGCAGAGTAAAAATTTAAATTTTTGTATCCTTAATCGGACTGGCTGAATCGAACCGGACTAGATTGAACCGATCGAATCGAACCGGCCCTTTCCTTTTTCCTTTCCCCTTCCCCCGCGCGTCTCGACCTCTCCTCTTCTCTCCTCGTTTTCTCTCTCCTCCCTCCAACCCTCGCCGGCCAGCCACTGCCCCAGCCTCCCCAGCTCGCCGACGCACCTTCCCCGCCCCTCCCCCGCTGCTGGCAAGCCTCCAGGTCACCGAAAACGTCGCGCAAAACCCACCTCTACGCGCGCGCGCCACTTCATCTTCCTGACCAAAATTCGGTCGATTTGGCCACTGATTGGACCAGGTCTTTACCAAAACCCATCTACACCTCGAGAGCTTTCTATAGACACCAAGAACACCAAAATCCATCAAGTGGTTTGTCCAATTTTTGGCCGGAAAGTTTTAGCTAATTTTGACTTTCGGGCTAAATTTCTCGAAAACCGTAAACCCTACCAAAAATACGAATTTTAGGAAGTACATGAGTTGATGGATCAAGATTTGATTTTAGATCTTTTCAGATGAGGGGGTATTATTGGCTCATTTTTCAATGAGACCAAACCTAAGAGACAGAATCAGAGTTTCCCAGCACAGAGACCCGCAATTGATGAAGATTATAGAAAGAGTACAGCAAGGTAAAGGTGGTGAGTTTGGATTTGCCAATGATGGTGCCCTTATGCAAGGTTCTAAGATATGTGTGCCCGACGTGGACAATCTCAGAAATGAAATCATGCAAGAGGCACACTATACACTGTACAATGTCCACTCAGGCTCCACCAAGATGTACCATGATGTGAAAGATAGCTACTAGTGGAATGGCATGAAAAGAGATATAGCAGACTTTGTGTTCAAGTGCTTGACTTATCAAAAGGTGAAGTTTGAACATCAGAGGTCGTCAGGGAAGCTGCAAGAGCTCCCTATCCCAGAATGGAAGTGGGAAATGATCATTATGGATTTTGTGACTAGATTGCCTCGTACCACGGGGGATATGATTCGATATGGGTAATTGTAGATCGTCTGACTAAATTAGCTTATTTCTTGCCTATGAAAACCACCTATTCTGTTGCACAGTATGCCCTGCTCTATGTTCGAGAAATAATCAGATTGCATGGAGTACCTGCTTCCATAATATCTAACAAAGGGCCCTAGTTCACTTCTAGATTTTGGAGAAAGCTGCAAGAGGCACTTGGCACACAATTAAACTTTAGTACTGCCTTTCACCCTCAGATAGATGGGCAATCTGAAAGGACAATCCAAATACTGGAAGACATGCTTCGCATATGTGTTTTGGATTTTAGAGGTCAATGGGATGATCAGCTACCCTTGGTGGAGTTTGCCTACAACAACAGTTATCATTCCAGCATCAGGATGGCACCCAATGAGGTGCTATATG
Source organism: Hevea brasiliensis (assembly GCF_030052815.1). Taxonomy (NCBI): domain Eukaryota; kingdom Viridiplantae; phylum Streptophyta; class Magnoliopsida; order Malpighiales; family Euphorbiaceae; genus Hevea; species Hevea brasiliensis. The sequence continues at coordinate 116,479,211 of NC_079494.1, forward strand.
ACAGAAAGTGTAGGTCTCCTTTGTGTTGGACGGAATTGGGAAAAGCGAAGGTGCATGATGTAGACCTAGTGCAGTACACTTCAGAGATGATTCCTTTAATCAGTGAACGATTGAAAATAGCTTTTAGTAGGCAGAAGAGTTATGCAAATCCCAGATGGAGGGATGTAGAGTTTGTAGTAGACGATTACGTATTCCTGAAGGTTTCTCCGATAAAGGGAGTCATGAGATTTGGAAAGAAGGGCAATTTGGCACCTCAGTATATTGGACCTTTTGAGGTTACTGATAGAGTTGGAGTAATTGCCTATCAGTTGGAGTTATCACCCAACCTTTCTCATGTTCATCTTGTATTTCACATCTCCATGCTCAGAAAATACATATCTAATCCTTCGCATGTGTTACAGCTGGATATAGTAGAGCTGAGAGAAAACTTGACATTTGAAGAGCAACCTATAGCCATAGTGGACTACCAAGTAAGGCAGCTAAGATCAAAACAGATCCCTATGGTTAAGGTTTTGTGGAGGAGCCAGTCAATGGAAGAATGCACCTGAGAGTCAGAGCGAAATATGCGTAGCAAGTACCCTTATTTATTCAATGTGTAATTCTATTCTTTTATTCTGCCTTTTATAAAACTCGAGGATAAATTTTCTGTAAGGGGGAAAGAATGTAACACACCTAATTTTTAAATTAATTATTTTATAGGTAAATATTAATATTTTATTTTATTTAAATTTTGAAAAATTATTTGAAATTTTTCGGATTTTAGAAATCGGGTTCGAATTTCTGAAAATATAAAACTTTGATGATTTTTAAAAATTAATTTAAAGACCACGTGGCAAAACTAAAAATATATTTGGACTCTACAAATTTTTTTGAGTTTTATAGAATTTTTTCTGAATTTTTGGGTATCATTTTTTGTTCCAAGGCAGAGTAAAAATTCAAAACTTTGTATTTTTAAATCTAACCGATTGAATCGAATCAGATCGGATCTGACCAATCGAATCAGACCGGCCCTTTCCTTTTTCCTTTCCCCTTCCCTCACGTGTCCCGACCTCTCCTCTTCTCTCCTTGTTCTCTCTCCTCCCTCCGCCCCTCATCGGCCAGCCGCTGCCCCAGTCTCCCCATCTCGCCGGCGCACCTCCCTCGCTCCTCCCCCGCCGCTGACAAGCCTCCAAGCCGCCAGAAACATCGCTCAAAACCCACTTCTGTGCACGTGCTGCTTTGTCTTCCTGTCCAAAATCTCACCGATTCGGCCACCGATTGGACCGGGTCTTGTGCCAAAACCCATCTACACCTCGAGAGCTTTCCATAGACACTAAGAACACCAAAATCCATTGAGTTGTTTGTCCAATTTTTGTCCGAAAAGTTTTAGCCCATTTTGATTTTTGGGCTAGATTTATTGAAAACCGTAAACCCCACCAAAAATCTGAGAGTACTGGAGTGCTTCACTCGTCGAAAGCTTCGCGGTAATACCCATTTCAAATTTTTTCTTACACTATTTTTCGGTGGGTCCCATGAGACTTCACAGTATTTTTTTGAGCATTAAATGAGTTTAGAAAATTCCGTAAAAATTATATACTAACTCCCGTATTGTGGACTTCGCATAAGTACCTTCAAATTGTGAAAATTCAACTGTTACTCGGGTTTGCAATTTTGGGCTGGGTAGACAGGCTAGCGAAAAAGTCTCCGAATTGGGTCGAGGTTATAGGCTACCCCACAATTTTCAGACGTCCCCGACGCATCTTCAGGGTCAGAATTGGCATAGGTAGACTCGAACCCTCATTTTTCTTAATTATCTAGTGCTTGATTTTGATTAAAAATCTATAAAATATTCCTAGTAGGTTAGAAAAATATAATTCCTTTTGCGTTAGCTCTATAATATTGCTAAGGACCACGGGGCAAAGTTTTAGAATTTTTAGAGCTCATTTGAGTAGTTTTTGCAAAAGGGGAAATTGTAGGGACTAAATTATAATTTTTCAAATTATGATTATTGACTGTTTGGGTGGGCTCAGGAGGGGCCATGTGATGTGATTGAGTTGTGGATCTGTAGCTTGTGAATATAGAAGTGCAATTTGAACCCTTTTTTCAGGTTGGGTAGGGAAGACTCTGCCAAATTTTCTGCACGAATTAGGATGTCTTTGGTTTTTTTCAAACTTATATTGAGTCAAATATATTAAAAATTGCAATGAAATTTTATCAGGTGAGCCGGGATAGCCTTCCTCCTCCTCTCAGCCGCCACAATGACCTCAGTTTAAGTCTGTGAGTAAAATATTAATTTTAATTATAATTTCAATATTATTATATGTTCCAGAATGTCCATGCATCACTTATAAATATGTATATATGTAGTTAAACACTAGGCATGTTTTATATTGTATTCATAATTGATGAAGTGCCATGGATATTGTTTGTGATAATTTGAAGCAGTGTGCGTGCGTTGGCGTGCGTGTGGTATGGTATTGGATAAGGATAGGACGGGTAGACACGGCTTGAGAGACACTCGCTAGGACCCGGTCGTTTATGAATAAGTCGGGATAAACATGGCTTAAGAGACACTCGCTGGGACCCCGCACTTGGTTTATTAAGCGAAAGTCCGGCTTGAGAGACACTCGCTGGCAGAGGTTGGATTAAAAGAGCTGTATAGGGGATCAGCTCCCATATATGTATTGTTTGAACAGTGTTGGGTGGGTGAGTGCTCCAAATTACATTTTTACTGCTATTATGTGGTTTGTATGAAAATATTGATGATGTTGCATTTCATTCCTTAGGATGCATTAGCTTTAGTTAGCTATAAAAATTGTGATTAAAATTAGTATTTTACTCTCTGAGTCGAACACTCACTCCTGTTCATCTATTTTTCCAGGCTACAGGAGGATTATTTGTTGTGACTAACCTGCTCTTCTTCTTCGTAGGTCCATTAATAATATTTAATGTATTTTGTACAATTGAGTTAAATTTTAGACTCTGCAAGTATTAGAAGTACTTATTTTTATTTTGGGCCTGAATTATAAAAGTTATGTTGAACCTGTAAAATTATTAACTGTATGTATAATGGTATTGAATGAGGGAGCTGAGCTCCCATTTGAGTTATGGCATTTTGATTATGTGGAGAGTTAGCTGAGCTCCCCAATTTATTATATATTGTGTTTACAGGTCGGACGAGTCAAAACTCTCCGTTGAATGGTTCATTTTATGGCCAGACTCTGTCCGGTTGAATTCTTGAAATTGGGCCCAAATGGGCCTTAGAATTGGGTTGAGGAATAGTTAGGCTTACTACGGGTCTCGAAGGCTTTAGGCTGACCCAGGTCCTAGTGCCGGTCAGATCCATAGGTTGGATTGTGACAAAAATATATGTATTTATTTTTATATAATTATTTAAAATAACCCCTTTGTAACACCCCTAATTTTTAAATTTATTATTTTTGGGTAAATATTGATATTTTATTTTATTTGAATTTTAGGAAATTATTTGAAATTATTTGGATTTTAGAAATCGGGTTCGATTTTCCAAAAATATAAACTTTGATGATTTTTAAAAATTAATTTAAAGACCACGTGGCAAAACTAAAAATATATTTGAAGTCTACGTATTTTTCTGAGTTTTCTGTAATTTTTTCGAAATTTTTGGACCTCGTTTTCGGTCCCAAGGTAGAGTAAAAATTTAAAATTTGGTATTCTGAATCGAACTGGCCGAATCGAACCGGACCGGATTGGACCGGCTTCTTCCTTTTTCTTCGTCCCCGCGCGCGTCCCGACCCCTCTCTCTTTCTCTCCCATTTTCTCTCTCCTCCCTCCTCCCTTCTTTGCGCTACCTCCCCCAGCCACCCGCCGTGGCGCTCTCGACCACCTCCCGGGCCGCCCACCTCCTGGAACGCCGACAAAAGGTGCACGAAGCGATGCGACGCGCAAGCATACCGTTTCGTCTTCTCGGCCGAAATCCGACTGATCCGGCCACCAATCGGACCGGGCCTTGTGTCTAAATCCATCAACTCATCGAGAGCTTTCCATAGACACCAAGAACATCGAAATACATTGAGCGGTTTGTCCAATTTTTGCTCGGGAAATTTTAGCCCATTTTGACTTTTGGGCTAGATTTCTCGCAAACCGTGAACCCCACGAGAAAACCGAGAGTACCAGAGCGCTCCACTCGTTGTTCCACTCGTTGAGAGCTTCGCGGCGATATATATTTCAAATTTTTTTGACATCGTTTTTCGGTGGGTCCCACGAAATTTCGTAGTGTTTTTTCGAGCATTAAATGAGCTTAGAAAATTTCGTAAAATTTACGTACTAACCCCCGTGTTGTGGGCTTCGTGTAGGTATCTTCAATTCATGGAAATTCGACAGTTATCCGGGTCTGTGAATTTTCGACCAGACAGACCGATTACTGAAAAAGTCTCCGAATTGGATCGAGGTTTTGGCTACCCCACCATTGTCAGACGTCCCGAGCCCGTCCCCAAAGTCAGAATCGGCATAGGTAAACCCAAACCTTACTTTTTTGTAATTTTCTAGGGCTTAAATGAGATTAAAAAAATCCGTAAAATATTCGTGGTAGCTCAGAAAATTATGATTCTTTTTGCATTAGCATAGTAATATTGCTAAGGACCGCGGGGCAACGTTTTAAAATTTTTAGAGTTCATTTGGGTAGTTTTTACAGAAAGAGTCAATTATAAGGACTAAATTGAAATTTTACATATTGTGATGGATGAATGTTTGGATGGGCCCAAGAGGGGCTGTGTGATGTGATTGAGTTGTGGATATATGGATTGTGAATATAGAAGTGCGTTTTGAGCCCTTTTGCAGGTTGGGTAGGTCCTAGGTATAGAGGAGACTCTGCCGGATTTTCGGCACAACTTAGAAAATATTTGGTCTTTTCTTAAGTTTGTATTGAGTCAAATTTATTAAATGATTGTAATAAAATTATCAGGTGAGCCGGGACAGCCTTCTTTCTCTGCCCAGCCGCCACAGTGACCGCTATCAAGTCTGTGAGTAAAATATTAATTTTAATTGTAATTTATTATTATTATTATATGTATGTATCTATGTAGTTAAACTCTAGGCACGTTTTATGTTGCATTCATAACTGTTAAAGTGCCATATATGTTGTTGTGGTAATTTGGAGCAGTGTGCGTGCGTTGGAGTGTGTGTGATGTGGTGTTGACTACGGATAGGACGGGTAGACACGGCTTGAGATCTTCGCTGGGACCCGGTCCTTCGGGGTAGACACGGCTTGAGTTCTTCGCTGGGACCCCGATTTGGTTTATTAAGCGAAAGTCTGGCTTGAGTTCTTCGCTGGCACAGGTTGGATTTAAGAGAGCTGTATAGGGGATCAGCTTCCATATATTATTATTGATATTAATGGGTGTGTGAGTGCTCCAAATTACCTTTTTGATGTTGTGATGTGAAATTATTGCTGATATTGCATTTCACTTTACAGGGTGCATTAGTATTAGATAGTTATAGAGATTATGGTTAAAATTGATATTTTACTCTCTGAGTCGAACGCTCACTCCTGTTCAATATTTTTCCAGGCCACAGGAGGATATTTTTGAGGTTAACTTGCTTTTCTCTCTCGCAGATCGTCTATTCATGTTTGTGTAATTCTATAAACTTCTAGAATTTCCGCATGTGTTAGAAGTATTTATTGAATTGGGTCTGTAATATAAATTGTTATTTTAGACTTGTAAACTTATTATTTTATGCATGTTGATGGACTGGATGAGGGAGCTGAGCTCCCATTTATTTTTATATTGTTATGAGTATGTGGAGGGTGAGCTGAGCTCCCCACTTGATATATATATTGTGTTTACAGGTCGGGTGAGTCAAAAACTCCCCCTTGAAAGGTCCATTTTATGGTCGGACTCTGTCCGATTGAATTCTTGAAATTGGGCCCAAATGGGCCTTAGAGTTGGGTTAATAAATAGTTAGGCTTACTACGGGCCTCAGAGGCTTTAGGCTGGCCCAGGTCCTAGTGCCAGTCCGGCCCATAGATTGGGTCGTGACACCACTAAATAAAATTTATGACTTCATCAGTGATGGTGTTGTAATTGGAAGAAACACAGCTTTCAATGCCATAAGTCCATTAGCCAAAACTTGAAATATTTCTTTCTCAATCAATTTGATCATCAGTTTCAAACACTTCAATTTCAAAATGTTGGCTTTTTGTTTTTCTTTTCTTAAAAAATCTTGGTTCCTTGAAAAATTCAATCAAAGGCTAAAAAATTTGGAGGAAGAGAAGAATGAGAGGAGGGTATAGCTTAATTATCGTTGCCAATGGAAAGTAAAAAGTCAAAAAAGGAACCATAGAAAAGGGAAGGAGCTCAACGTAAAAATCATGCTATGGATGGTATAAAAATAATTGCTTCCCCATTAATTAAAAAAAACAACTTGTGTGATTTAAAAAAGTAATTTTAAAAATACAAGAAGTCATTAATAATGTTATAATTTAGAAATTAAATAATAATTTATAATACATTAACTATAATTATATAACATATTTAAAAATATATGAAAAAAATAAGTATAAAATTTATTTTTCAATTTGATATAAATTTAATATAATTATAATTAGGTTATTAATGGAAAATTATAATTAAATTAAATTAATAAAACAAATTTAATTAAATATGATTTGACTCATATAATAACAATTTTTTTTTTTTTTTATTTTGATTCTTTCCAACTTGACTGGAAAGAATTAGCAACAATGCGTGATTCTATAAATCAAAATAAAATATTTTATATGGAGAAAAGATATACTATATAAAACATTTACCAATTTGCCCCAAACTCGTTTTGCTCCTCCACTGCTATTAATTTATTTGACATTGGAATTTTATGTTGAAAATACTTTTTGGAAATATTTATTTTTAGGTGTCGTTAAAAAATAATTAAAAATATTTTATTATTTAAATTTTTTATAATTAAAATAAAATTTTTAAATTTTATAATTTAAGCAGACCCAACCCAAGGCCAATAAAGGGCATTCCGGAAATGCAAACAAAACTTGAAGAGAGATCATATATGCAAGCGCAAATTACTAGCGCTCGGTCTATTGTCCTTCAAAGTTCAAACTGCAGGCGCAGATCCGAGGTGTTTGGGACTGGAAACCCTGGTTTCTCTACCTACTTTCAGAATCCTTCAGCTCTCTCTACCTTTCAATGAGTCAATCGCTCGCTCACTAGCAGGTCTCTCTCTTCTTCCTTCTCTCTATTTATCTATCTATCTATTTATGTGTGTGTAATTGGTTGATTTATAATTGTCGGTATCATCGTTATGCAGATCTGTACATTACTTGATTTAATTATTTATGCCTATACGTTTATATGTATGGTAGTTGTTACTGGTGAAATTATCGATGCTTTGTTGTTTTTGGCCGATTTAGCTGTTGATTTGAAATGGTGGCTTTGATTGGGATCTAGGGTGGATCTATTTGCTTGTTACATATTGGTGTATTATTCTGAGGTCTAGGTCAGTGTGTTGAGGTTTTTAGATTTTCTGGCTTGATTAACTGGGCCTAGTCGGAGAATATGAGAAAAACAGAGGAGACCTAGATTGTTGGTGTAGTAGAGTTTTATAAGCTTTTAGAGGAAGAATTTCTCTATTGGCAAGATAGATTAGCCGATTTCTTAAAGTTCTCCTGAAGTTGAATAGGCATGTTAGAGACTTCTAATTCCCATTCTTGTATAGTATAGGATTGATCTATTTGCTATGTTGGCCATGCCATATTTTGTTTCGTTTTTTAGGTTGTCTAAATTAGCTGGCATTTTGCCATAGAATGTTCAATAAGTTTATTGCTCAACTGCTATTGTAGCATGCATACACAAAGGCATATTTTTGCATGTCTTTAAGACACAATGTCAACAATGGATGCCACACCTTTGATTGTTTACTTCTCTGATAATTTGTATCAGAATGCCACAGTTTTCTGATGTAAATCCAAAAGGAGGAGCTATTATTCTAAAAATTTTACCCTGTTTCTCTTTAATCCATAGAGAAATAGTTGATATCTGGCAGATCATGAGTGTTTGATTCTTAATTTAATATTTTGGAGGAGTGGGTAAATCTCCTAGAGTATATTTCACTAACGGCTAGACATTGTTGAAAAGAGTAAAACTCTCATAAAAGTGAAATTGTTTTCTAAGAATAATAGATAATGAATGATCAGCAACTAAACTCCGCCTAAGTAGTTTGCGCTTAGCCGTTCCCAAGTCCGGATAAAGGAGGAGGGTTGCGGTAGGTGACAACCAGCGTAAAAATTTCGTCACACCCTATGATATGGATTCAAATGATATAAACGTTGGGGCGTCCTCTACTTACGACTCATTACATCGGAGCCTGTATGTAGTGAGAAATATGCAAGGATGTAGGACGATCACCGAAAGCAATGCGCCATGCCCGGGTGTGGTATTAAGTGAGCAAGGGTTTCCACATCATAGACGGGTATGGGTAAAGAAGTTAGTCCATAGGACAGATAGTAGAACAGATAGTGGAACAGAACACAAGATAGACATAGAAAACAATAGAAGATATCATAGAAGGAGACCAATTAGGAAGGAGCAGGATAGGAGGAGGATCAGGGTTGGTACTTGGAATGTTGGATCACTTACAGGAAAATTAATGGAGCTTGTGGATACCTTGGAAAGGAGAAGGGTGAATATTGCTTGCATTCAGGAGACTAAATGGGTAGGAGAGAATAGTAAGGAAGTGAGTAATTCAGGGTACAAATTGTGGTTTACTGGAAAGGAGAGAAACAAGAACGGAGTGGGCATAATCATAGACAGGACATTGAAAGACGCAGTAGTAGCTGTGAAAAGAGTAGGAGATAGAATTATACTAATAAAACTAGTACTAGAAGGAGAAACAATAAATATAGTTAGTGCTTATGCCCCACAAATAGGACTAGACAGTGAGAGTAAACAAAGGTTTTGGGAAGATATGGATGATTTAATGCAAAGCATACCGAATGAAGAGAATATTTTCATTGGTGGAGATTTGAATGGACATGTAGGAAGTGATAGACAAGGTTATGAGAATGTTCATGGAGGTTTTGGTTTTGACAGTCGAAATGAGGAGGGAAAAAGCATCCTGGATTTTGCTATGGCATACGACCTAATACTAGCAAATACCTACTTTATAAAAAGAGAGTCACATTTAGTGACTTTCAAAAGTGGGCAACATAGAAGCCAAATTGACTTCCTCTTAACCAGGAAGACAAATAGAGCTCTATGCAAGGATTGCAAGGTCATTCCAGGAGAGGCTTTAACAAGTCAACATAGGTTGGTGGTCTTGGATGTCAAGTTTAGGAACAATTCAAGTAAGGTCAGAAGAAATAGTGTAGCTCGAACAAAGTGGTGGGAGTTCAAAGGAGTAAAGCAAGTGAAGCTCAAAAATGAGCTTCTCGAGTCCGAAGTATGGAAGCTAGATATGGAGGCCAATGATATGTGGATACAGATGGCATCAAAGATTAGAGAAGTAGCTAGAAAAGTACTTGGAGAGTCTAAAGGACATGGACCACCCTCAAAAGAGAGATGGTGGTGGAATGAGGAAGTACAAAAGGCAGTGAAGACAAAAAGGGAATGGTATAAGAAATTACCTAAATGTGATAATAATGAGGCATATGAACAATACAAGATAGCAAAGAAAGAGGCAAAAAAGGCAGTTAGTCAAGCAAGAGCACAGGCCTTTGAAAAGTTATATGAGAAACTTGGAACTAAAGAAGGGGAGAAAGATATTTATAGATTAGCAAGGAGTAGAGAAAGGAAATGTCAAGATCTCAATCAAGTTAGGTGCATTAAGGATAAAGAAGGAAAAGTGTTGGTGAAAGATGAGGACATTAAAGAAAGATGGAAAAATTATTTTAATGATCTCTTTAATAATAGTCAAAATGGAAATAGCGTGAATATAGATTATAGAACAATAGAAAAGAATGTAAATTATACTAGAAGGATTAGATCTTTAGAAGTAAAGGAAGCACTTAAGAGAATGAAAGTGGGTAAAGCCTGTGGACCCGATAAAATACCAATTGAAGTGTGGAAGTATTTGGGAGATATGGGAGTGGCATGGTTAACTAAATTATTTAATAAGATTCTAAACTCAAAGAAAATGCCTGATGAATGGAGGAAGAGTATTTTAGTACCTATTTTTAAAAATAAGGGAGACATACAGAGTTGCTCAAACTATAGGGAATTAAACTCATGAGCCATACTATGAAGTTGTGGGAGAGTTGTGGAGCATCGACTACGTCATGATACTTCTATCTCTCTCAATCAATTTGGTTTCATGCCCAATGCTCAACTATGGAAGCGATCTTTCCCATTAGAAGCTTGATGGAGAAATATAGAGATGTGAAGAAAGATCTACACATGGTTTTTATTGATTTGGAGAAGTCTTATGATAGTGTTCCAAGAGAAGTCTTATGGAATGTGTTAGAACAAAAGAGGGTATCTATTAGGTACATACAAGTATTGAAAGATATGTATGAAGGAGCAACTACTATTGTGCGCACAGTGGGAGGGGACACAAGAGATTTTCCGATCTCAATTGGATTACACCAAGGATCAGCCATAAGCCCTTACCTTTTTACATTAGTTTTAGATGAACTGACGAAACATATACAAGAGAGTATTCCTTGGTGCATGATGTTTGCGGATGATATTGTTCTGATAGATGAGACACGAGAAGGAGTCAATAGGAAGCTAGAACTTTGGAGAAGTACTCTAGAGTCAAAGGGTTTTAAGTTAAGTAGAACGAAGACAGAATACATGCATTGCAAGTTCAATGAAGGCCAAACTGGTGATAGGGAAGGAGTTAGTTTGAATGGAGTGGTACTGTCCCAAAGTAATCACTTTAAATATCTAGGCTCAGTCCTTCAAGTAGATGGGGGATGTGAGGAGGATGTTAGTCATAGCATTAAAGCCGGATGGTTGAAGTGGAGACGTGCCACGGGAGTTTTATGTGATCGTAAGATTCCCAATAAATTAAAAGGAAAATTTTACCGTACAGCCATACGACCGGCTATGTTATATGGTAGTGAGTGTTGGGCACTGAAAGAGTCGTATACATCTAAGATAAGAGTTACAGAAATGAGAATGTTAAGGTGGATGAGTGGCCATACTAGACTAGATAAAGTCCGTAATGAAAGTATTAGAGAAAAGGTAGGAGTGGTGCCAATTGAAGATAAGTTGAGAGAAGGGAGATTAAGGTGGTTTGGTCATGTGAAGCGTAGACATACGGAGGCTCCAGTTAGACAAGTAGAGCACATTAGGTTAGAGGATAGAAAGAAAAAAAGGGTTAGACCTAAATTGACTTGGAGGAGAGTAGTACAACATGACTTAGAAGCATTACACATTTCTGAGGATTTAACTCAAAATCGTTCAGAGTGGAAAAAGCGAATCCATATAGGCGATCCCAAATTTTTTTGGGATAAAGGCTTAGTTGAGTTGAGTTGAGTTGAGTTGAGTTAATGATCAGCAACTACTCTTCTTTTATTTATATTTTTAAGTAAAACTCTTTAAAAAAAAAAGTCAAATTAAATTATTAAAACAAATGAAATTTCCATTTCTCTCTTTCTAATTGTCTCCATTATCTATTATTCCAGATGCTATCGATTGGCAGAAAAATTAAATTAAACCAACGTTTTTTGATCTCAAATATCAGCAATCAACTAGTGAAAGCATACCACGTATACCTATTGTTTTTGAATGGCTGATATCATGATTTGCAAGCACCAGATTTAAGCATAAAATCCTAATTTCTGAAATAGATTCCAGATCCCATCAATTGATGATAAAATTAAGTGAAATCAACTGTTTTCAACCTCAAATATCACTAGTCAACTAGTGAAAATATAACTTAAATGCACATATATAGATTTTAAATGGCTAATCTACATGCATTAGATTGAATCAAACCATAGAAGTCCCAATATAAAGCAAATGCAATATCAAGTCAATTAGAAATATGAGCAAGTATGAATACACATAGATGTGTTAGAAGTGAAAATCAGACCTGGAAAGGGGCTAAAATGTAGCCTCACTGATTGTGGACAAGAGTTTTGCTTATGCATGCAAGGGAAGAAGACAGTAACGCACTTCCCCACCCCCCACCCCCCAGCCTGGCCCTCCCCTCTTCCTCTCTCTCTCTCTCTCTCCCTCTTTTTCTCTCTTATCTTTTTCTTCTTCTCCCTTCAGTTTCTGTTTTCTATATGAGCAAAAATTCTATTATTGTTTGGATATGATTGGGAGTGTAGATGTGGCAGAAAATGAAAAATGGCCTCAGGGTGGGATTTTTTTGGAATTTTTGTGGACATGGCACCATAAACTAATTTGCACTTTATTTTACTTGACATAAGATAGCTTTGTGACCCAATTTTTTATTGTCACATTTACACTCCTTACTGTATTCAAATTGTAATAGGTTTCTTTTAATGTAGAAAAAAAAATCTTACCTTGAATTAGAAAACAGATCTCTTTTCTTTGGTTCTGTAACAACATCATGTGAGCTCCTTTATAAGTCTTCTTTTCACTTCTTATAAATCTATGTATATTCATATTTGCAAATATAGGGAATTCACTTGAAATTGTGTTTGTTCCATATTAAGACCTTTTTGGTTTGTTTCACTTGGTGCGTGTTGGTCAGTCGTTTAAAATCTATGTATGTGCATTTGTGTTGTATTTTTCGCTAGTTGATTATTGATATTTGAGTTCAAAATGTTTGGTTTTGCCTAACTTTATCATCAATTTATAGGATCTAGAATATGTTTCTGAAATCAGGGTTTTGTTAGTTTTCGTAACATATGATTTGTGAAATTTGGAAGTTGAGTGATACCTGATAAGAAGAGAAATTGAAAACTTTTTTTTTCTTTAATTTTATTTTGGTTCTTATTCAGGAGAAAGGAACGATTTTAATATACGGGCTATTTGAAGCAGTGTACATATTCACTAGACAAAATGCCTTCTCAAAAAATTGAGACAGGTCATCAGGACACAGTCCATGATGTGGTTATGGATTACTATGGCAAGCGCATTGCAACTGCCTCATCAGACCATTCGATTAAGATAATTGGTGTTAGCAACAATTCTTCTCAGCATCTTGCTCAGCTGACTGGCCATCAAGGACCTGTTTGGCAAGTAGCCTGGGCTCACCCAAAATTTGGGTCCTTAATTGCTTCATGTTCTTATGATGGGCGTGTCATAATATGGAAGGAGGGCAATCAAAATGAGTGGACTCAAGCTCATGTATTTGATGACCACAAGTCATCTGTTAACTCTATTGCTTGGGCACCTCATGAGATTGGTCTTTGTTTGGCATGTGGCTCTTCAGATGGAAATATATCAGTCTTTACTGCACGAGCAGATGGTGGTTGGGACACATCCAAAATTGATCAAGCTCACCCAGTTGGAGTAACTTCAGTTTCTTGGGCCCCATCAACTGCACCTGGTGCTCTTGTTGGTTCTGCTTTGCTTGACCCTGTGCAGAAGCTCTGCTCAGGTGGTTGTGACAATACTGTAAAAGTGTGGAAGCTTTATGATGGAATTTGGAAGATGGACTGCTTTCCAGCTCTTCAGATGCATACCGATTGGGTAAGGGATGTGGCATGGGCACCTAACTTGGGCCTTCCAAAATCAACCATTGCTAGTGCTTCACAGGATGGGAAGGTTATTATATGGACTGTGGGAAAGGAAGGGGATCAATGGGAAGGAAAGGTCTTGCATGATTTCAAGACTTCTGTTTGGAGAGTCTCCTGGTCGCCCACTGGAAACATATTGGCTGTTGCTGATGGGAATAACAATGTGACTTTATGGAAAGAAGCTGTAGATGGGGAGTGGCAACAGGTTACTACAGTTGATTCCTAAAACTTCAGTCAATTTTTCCCCTTCAATACTATATTGCGTTTTAGTTCTATTACATTAAATGATGATTGATGAGAATATTTTTTCCTTGATTTTCTTCCATGGTTGGAGCGGTTATGTTGGATATTTGAGTTTTTGGACTTGCGCTTCTTAGAACCTTAGTTTGCCAGATAGGATGGTTCATTTATTTTGCAACTTAAATCCATGTTGTTCTGTGAACGCATAGATCATCTGTATCATTGTTTATCATTTTCTCTTGCTAGATTTCTTCTGATCAAAGTTTTTTTTTTTTCCTTTTTTCTTTTCTGGGTCTGGGATGAATTCTGTTGGATCATCGACTCTATATTGCTGGGGCTATGCTTGTTTTTACATGCTAACTCCTAAGCCAAGCCACGCACATCAGGTCGCATTATGGAATCACAAGTTCTCAACGCTCTTATGGGTGGCACCTTACAGGTAAACATCATTTCATCATAAGCATGGAGGGCGCCCCTACAATTTATTTTCAAAATCAGACAACCATGAGGAAAAAAAAAAGCGAAAAGTGATTTATTTTAAAGACTAAATGACATGGACATAATATCATGTAATTGCAATTATTAAATAAAGAACTATCCCAACTTGTGTGAGGATAACTAGTGGGAAAGAATGATCAATGAGATGATACCCGGAGTCTTATCATGCTAATTTGAATTATCATGACAATGGGATGATACACCAAGTTTTATCATGCCATTTGAATTTTTCTTTAGAATTGCAAAGGGTGCCGTGCTTCTCAATCTAATTTTAGTACATCAAAGCCATTTTCACAAGAAAAAGAGAACATCGGTGCTATAAAGTGGTGAGACCAATGGTAAATAAAACAAAGTAAATATGTAAAATATTTTTCTGTCAGCAAACTGCCTATAATAGCAACTGAAATAAGTCTAATTAAATGAAAATTTCGAGTGATTTGTCTTTAATTATGAAAAAAAAACTTAAATGTAATATTATTCACAATATTTTTAATCAATGGGTATTTTATAATTTAGTCTTTGAGATATAACAAAAATCACTGTTTAGTCCTTTATTTTTTTATTAAAAAAGTTAATATCTAATTTATATTGCTATTAAAGTTCACTATTAGTCAATTATATCAAAAGAGTCAAATTAAATCTTGTGGATAAAGGACTAAATTATTACAAAAAGTGAAATATAATGTACTAAACTTTTATAGTTTTCAACTATTAGTTAGTCATATTGAAGTAGTCAATTTCAATCTAGTGAACTATGAATTAAATTGTTACAAAAAGTGAAATGTAATGTAATGTACTAAATTTTTATAGTTTTTTACGAATTATAAATTTTGTTATAACTCAGATATTAAATTATAAATCACCCTAGTCAATTATAAAGGAAAAACTTTTGAATCATTTAAATTTGTTTTTCCTTGAAAACAAAAGTGCTGCTAGTATGTTCTTAATTATCGAGGCTCACAATGTGACGAGATGTTGAAAGTAAGGAAAGAAATGATGTGGAATGGCAATAATGAAAGTTATTATCCATATTTCATAATTCCTTTCTTATCCACAATGTCTCTTTCTCAAGCCATTGCTTCGAAGGCGCTGAACGCATGGCAAGGAAAGAAACATGATAAACCATTTTTCTTCGTCCAAACACAGAAAACGGCGCCTGGATTCAATTTAGATGGGAGTCACTGCTCTTTCAGTTTTCTATAAAAAAAAAATATATATATATATTTTTAATTTAATGACTAAAAATATATGACGCATTGGATTAATTCAGATTCGCGTCAATCATTGGCGGTGCACTCCAATCTCAAAAAGCAACATCTTATGGCTGAGATTTCCTTGGCTACATTACGCGTAACGTGAAGCTTCCTCCGTTGTCATTTACCCTGCCAGCATCTACATGGAAAGAGCCAATCATCAAATCGTTGATGCTACTGATCACCCTTGAAACTAATTGATTCAATGACAATTTTTACACCGTAATAATACCTGCGTATTTCTTTCGCTACTCGATGAGCGTAGATTTTTCCTTTATTCCAAGCCAAAAATCATTCTCTCCCTTTCCACTTCTCATAAACTTTTGGTCCCATTTCGATCTTTATCTTCTTTCTCTGTTATCAAGGCTTTCCTAGCCTTTTCGACAATGAAGGTTCACCCATCTCCAAAGAAAAGGGATCTCACCGCCTCCCAAAATGTTGTGGCTTTTTCCACCACCGCCGGCAACCCAATCCCTAAGAAACTTAAGAGACTCCCTCACGTATTTGCCAGAGTCCTGGAGCTTCCCTTCAACTCTGACGCCGAAGTTTTTGTCCAAGAAACTAAAGAATGTTTCCGTTTCGTTGCCAACGGTGGGGACATAACCATAACTGACGATTTTCAGGCTCATGTGATCGAGATATTACCTGGAGTGACAAAGATCGCAATAAGAGGAGCGCAGAGTGTCGATCGCGCTTCGGTGGAGGATCTCGACATTGACATGTGGCGTTTCAGGCTTCCGACGACGACTTTTCCGAAGATGACTAGCGCGAGATGTATAGGCGGGCAGTTGGTTGTCACCGTTCCGAAAACCCTGAATTTCGAAGATGACGACAACTATGGTAAAGAAGAAGAAGAAGAATACGAAGAAGACACAAGCAAGGAGAGCCTGAGAGGGTATTTCTTGTTGGGTGAGGAGTGATAGTACGTAGCCGGTTTTAATTTGGCATGTTAAATAATTGAGGCTTCACGAACAATGAAGAAAAGTAACATGTAAAGCTTCAATGTTGAGAATAATTTTGATATATAATAATCTTTAACGAGAAATTATTGCATTCTTCATCAACACAAGAGGGCCTTTCCTTTTCCCTTTTCTCCTTCAGTGGAACTGGTCTTCGTGTAGATTGGAAAAACTTACCTCGATTTCATGTTGCCTGTGAATTTCACTATGTATTTTATATGTTAAATTCATTTAAACAAGAAATACAGAGGAAGTTCATTAATTAGGCACAAATCTTCACCCAAATTAATCAGAACATATCTATCATCCAATCCTACGTGTTTCTCATGGCACTAAATAATTTTTATGTGGCGTTAATTTTCCTCAAGTCTCTTTTTAATTATCATGCTCTTTATCTAAAGGGAAAAGCTCTCCCAAGTTTTCCATATAAATGTAAGCATGGCTGAATTTTATGGCATATTAACAGATATGCTTTTAGGGGTGAGCAATCGGTTCGAATCGAATCGAATCAAACCGAATTAAATTATAAAAATTGAACCGTCAATTTTAGAAATCAAATCGAACCGAAATCGGTGAAAAATCGAATCGAATCAAATCGCTTTATTTTGGTTCGGTTCGATTTAAATTGATCGGTTTAATTTTTGATTGATTTTTTAATTTAGACTTGATTTTCAAGTTATTTGATCTAATTTTAACTTTGGTTTGAATCTAATAACCATTAATCAATGAAATTAAACAATTAATATATATAAAATTAAATATAATTCATAAATTTACTATAAAAATAAATTAATTCAAAAATCGATTCGATTTGACTATATAAATCACTATTCGGTTCGATTCAGTTTAACCGATTTTTTTCTCTTTAAAATCGAACCGAACCCAAATAACGGAAATTTTTATAAATTAAAATAAAATCGAACCGATTAAATTTTAAAATCGAATCGATTAAATCAAATTGACTCGATTCAATTTAATTTTTCGATTTGAACCGAATTCTGCTCAGCCCTATATGCTTTATCAAAGTCATCCTTTTTATCGGATGATGAACCTTGTTTTGGACCGGAGCATTATTCCTGGTCCATTATCGCTTGGATATTGATGCTTGTGGATTTCCTTGCTGGGCCATGAAAGTAGAATAAAGAAAAGCTTAATTTTTCCTTCCTTTAATAAGTGGCAGATGCAATATAAAGATTCGCTAGTACCCAAGAGCCAAAAGTTGAAGCTTGGAGGGATAATGCCAACAAAAATTTCACAATCAACACAAGGACTTGACATTATTACCATTTAAAAGCATTTTATTCCCTCTGTAACATCCATTAATATTTTGCTGTCATTGTTGCTTGCAATTGAAGATAAAAAAAGAAGAGACACTAATATGAAAATATGGAAGCTTTCAGAACCAGATGACGCGCCTGGTGGCATCGATCGATTAATAGAATTGGCACTAGCTCCTAATAAATGCATCTTTTCATTTTGCGAGTTCTTTTTGAAGGATGTCGATGGATGGAACGTATATGGATTGGGCATGTAATCTTTCTTCTCCAACTTGTAAGTTTCTTTGTTTGCTTTTGATGGTGTAGAATCAAACGTGATTGAAAATGAACTGGGGTCTTAGCATTATTTCTGTTCTCCTCATATGCATGCTAGATGCCACCCCTTCGTAAAAGACTTAGGGCCTGTTTGGTTTAACTGTTGGTGCAGCTGATAGCAGTTACTGTTAGCTGATAGTAACTGATTGATGTTAAGTATTTGGTAAAATTATATTAGCTGTTGCTGTTCATACGTAAAATGACCAATAAGGGTATGTATCATGTAATTTATTTTATTATTAAAATAATTATATAATTATTTTAATTTCTTATATATTGCTAATTATTTTATTATTAAAATAAATAAATATTATTAATTTATTATTTCAACAAATTTAATTATTATTGACATATATAAATAAAAATTAAATATTTTAAAGTAAAATATATTTGAAACTATAGTAAATAATATTTATTTAAAAAAATTAATAATCATTGTTTACCAACATTAAACTACAAGCGATTTGGTCACGTAATGCATTCATTTGAAGTGCTCAACTTTCTTGACTACTTTCTTCCACTTGAATGTCATCAGCATCACGAAATATGTGTGGTGGTATAAAATTTGAACTTTTATCTAATCACTCAAATGCTGGATCAGCCAACGCTTTTCTTCGAATGTAATTATGTAATGCCATGGACACAACTACTATATCTCTTTGTACATAAAATGAATAAGGAGGCATTGTTAGCAATATCTTCCATATTGCCTTCCAAACTCCAAAAGTTCCTTCAATGCAACATCTTAGAGATGAATGCCAATGATTAAAAATTTCTTTGAGTCCCCTTGGTCTTCCATCACGTTGAAAATCAGGTAAATGATATCTAAGGTGCATGATATCCTTCCATCTGTTGATATCCAGCATCCACTACATAATATTTTCCTACATATGAAATATAATTTATTAAAAAAACAAATCACTAATGTATAATAGTATAAGGTTTGTGTGTATATATTTGTGTACATCTGTGTACTTGCCTTTATGACCAATTGAAAAAAGAAATGAGAAAAATGAAAATAAAATACGCATTTACCTGGTGGTGGTTTGGGGAAGTTTAAATTTTGTTTATTGATAGCATACTGGAAAAGGTGTCCATCATGAGCTGTACCTTCCCATCCTGCCATTACGAATGTAAATTGCATATCAAAGCTACAAACAGCCATAATATTTTGGGTAGGCATCCATTTTCTACCAATAAATCAAATCAAATTTTCTTCTTGAACACAAGCAGACACATGAGTTCCATCAATTGCTCCAATGCAGTCCTATTTTTTAAATGTTTGGATTTTAAAATTAAAATACTTAATAATTTTTAATGATATTTGTAATATAGTACTACATATAAAGATAAGAAAAAAATTTGAAAAATATACCTTGAAATGAGGTATATATCTGTCATTATTCAGTATCTCAGGAGGAATATTACTGAACGTGGAGTCTGTCGGTTTTATCATATCAATTGACAAGCACAGCATTGCTTTTAATGCTTCATGAAAGTTCCTACTGACAGTTTCTCCTGAATGCTGAAACCTTTCTTGAACTTGCCTATTTGAAGCTCTCAAAGCGAGAACATATAAAAACATGCCAACTTTCTCTAAAATAGTCATTTTTTTAGAACATTTTAATTTGTAATGACGCTCTAAGTCTAGACAAAGTTTTATTAATGTGTCTTTATCCATTTTGAATAAATTAACACATCTTCTCTCATTATTTCTTATAACCATACAAGTCCTGTATGGAATGAATCCATACAAGGTTCTTTATGAATATAAGACAAGTAATAGCTACATATAATATCAACTGAATACGTGGTTGTCTGCCAAACTTTATCGTCATCATCATCCCAAATCATTCGCTGAACAACATTCATATCTATCAAGAAAAAATAAAAACAAATAAACCTCATATATAAATTAATATTAAGTACTAAATATTTTAACTTTAAATGTTCATGATTACACTAAAACTTTATTGCAATGCCAAACTTGATAATTAAGAGTTCAAACAAGTAATGAAAATAAGAAAAATAACAAATACAAGTAATAGTATCTACTAAGTAGAAGTCTTCCACACACCATTAGTCCATAATGAGAAATGAAATTGAAGTCATTTCCACTTTGTTTCTACATCTTCAAGAGTATTATACATCTCTCTTTATGACTTTTGATCAAGTAACAGTCTGCAGAAAAAATGAATATCGCTTCCTTTCTCTATAAGTGGCAAAGTTAATACATCTTTCATAACTTCTTCAATAGAACAACCTAGGCGATCTCCCAAAAGACTACACATAGTTGCAGTCTTAGACTCCATGGTCTCTTTTATAGTTTCTTTTAGCTCTTTAACTGTATCAGTCATCTGTGTAGCACCTGAAACCTTTTTGCCCTTATTATCCTTTTTTTTTCTTTGTTGCAGGGTCATTAGACAACTCTTTCCTCTTTTGTTTTTGCACGTTATGTTGACTATTATCATTTTTTGTATTCTCTAAACCCACATTTTCACCTACTGCTTGACTGAATGAACCTCCAGATCCAAAACCAGCATTCATCATTTCATTTAAATCATCATCAAAATTAGATTCTGCATTAATATTCTCCTCAACATGATCTGCGGTATTAAATTGTTGCGTCTCCTGAGTTTCATTAGGTAAAACTCCAGATGATGGTGCATATGCAAATTCTCTAGTAGCCACAGTTTCTAGAAATAATTCTTGATAGTTTTCATAAAGCTCTTGTCCAATTCCTTTCTCTCGAAATCTTGCAAAATTTGAATTTTCATAATACATATAAAAATCAAAACACTAGTGTTAATAAATAATTAAATGCCTATTTGTTTAATAAAGCCTTAAAAGCTAGTTCTTTATTTAACTTACCTTAATTTTTTCATTCCACCACTCATCAGGAGCAATAACTGTGCCTTTTATGGGATCCCATCCTAATCCTGTTTCATTCCCTTTTAATGCTTTCCACATCTTCCATTGATCTTTCATCCAATCCCACTTGTGCCTTAATTGTTCTTTAGTATACTCTACACCAACTTGCCTCAATTCATTTTGTAACCATGTATATCCTTTGTCACCCCATCCACCACCATTTCTCTTGGCCAAATTAGTGCATCGAACACAAATTTTAACAAACAAGTTAAATTGTTCACTACTCCATGCAACCCTTCCAGCACCCTTATTTTTTGTAGTCATATCAACGTATAAAGATGAATGCTATTAACTCCAAATAAAAATAACATTCAAGTAAATAAAATAATGCAAAAGTATTAAACATAAATCCCCATTTGAGATTAATTCAAGAAAAAAAACATGAAAGTAAGTTTCCTATTTTGTAAGAATTCAAGCTTTTGAAAGGCAAATAAAACTAAAAATAATAATCTAGACCTTCAGTATTACATGAATTTATCATGAGATAACTAATAATAACTCTTTCCATAATCTCCAAATTCCAATGATAAACATCAAATAATTCCTAGTACTATAGCTAATTTCAGCATTAAAATTGATCATGAGAATTGGAAATTGACTTGTTTAGTTAATGAAAGAACTGTACAACCAACTTCTATTGCAAATTGACCTCTTGAAAAAATACCAAGAAACATGAGATCACCATATTCTAGACTTTATATATCTAACATAATTAACAATTCTTTTTTTCATATTAATTGTTTAATTTTAAAGTTTGTTCTATCTTGGATTAAGAACAATGTTCAACCAAAACCAAATTAGCAGTAATGAGAATTCAAAGGACTAATCAATAAATTTGAGCCATATTACTTCCAGGTCCCTAATTATTTCCAAGGTGTGATTCCCATATCTGGCAAAATTAATAATGTCCTCAACTAAATTATTATCTCATACCTCGATCACTAAACATACTGGAATTAGATTGAACCTTTTGGATCGATTCAAAGGGTAATGAATAATAACTTGTCATCAGCTCTCATGCTACATAAATATAACTGTAACACCCCTATTTGTATAGCCTGGTATATTTCACTATTCCGGTGACCAGTGTCGGTCCAGACAAGTAAGCGGATTAGAACCACACTTAAGACAATTAGATAAGCCTTAAACACAAATAATTAGTAATTGTCAATTAGTTAAGTATAAATAAGAAAAATAGAACATAAGAGGTTAAATGAGCCGAGAGTCACAACGATGGGTTACCTTCTCGGGAAGGATTGCGAGGTCGATTTAAACTCAAAATTTGAACCGTAAAATGTGACGCTGCGATCCTTAGGACTATTGCAAACATAGTGGAAAAGAGAAAATCATAAAAAAAATTGTTAAGTAGGTCAAATAATTAGGTCAGGGATCCGGAAGAAATATTGAATTACTTACAAACCGGATTAAATCAGTGAGGGGCAATTTAGTCAATTTACCCCTAGAGCTGACTCCTGACCTAATTGTCCAATAAAATTGGAGAAAAGAAAATTTTGGAATTGAGAATTAAATTAAAGAACTATTGAAAAATTAATGAAAATGAAAAAAGAAAAGAAAAAAAAGCTTTATTTCATCATCTTGATGACATCACAAATGATGTCAAAATAAAAATTAATTTTGCCCAATAATTGACCAAGTCAAATGGCTAATTTAAGAGATAAATGACATAAAAAAACAAAAAGAAAATTCATTTTCATCTTCCTCAACACATTTAGCCGTCCCTCATCCCTCTCTCATCTCTCTCACATATATTTCCTCCATTGAAGCTAAAATTCAAAGCTTCACAAACCCTAGAAATCCCTCAAAAATTTTACTAAATTATGATTAAACCTTGATTTAGCACCTTAGTTCAACTATTGATCAAGAAAAGGAAGGAAGAAAAATAGAGATTTGAGGATTGGAAATTCAAAGAAGGAGGTTAGTGTTTTAACTTTCAATTTTCTATTTAAATGCATGCTTAGCTACTTAAATTAACTTAGAAATTAAAGAAAAGAAATAAATTAAATATGAGGGACCAAACATGAAATTCGTCCATGTTAGAGATGAATAGGATTTGATGGGTTTGGATGCAATAAAATATGCAGGCAAGTTTGATTGAGAGTGTAGATAATGTTTATACACTTTGAGTTCATGATTTGAAGCTATTGAAGAATTAGGGTTTTTAACCCTTAGGGTTTTGGGAGGAAAAATATCAGAATTAGCAAAATGATGTGTTTGACCTTGTTTGAGATGAGAAATGGTCATGTATGACCAATTGTGGTGTGTTGGAACCAAATGGAAATTCGGATTGGTTATGGGCATTCTGCAGGTAGCATGACCAAGGTCCCTTTCAGGGACCAAAACTAAAAATTTACAAGCCCAATTGGTGTGAGGCCAATTGAAAATGAAACTAGACACAAAATGACACATTTTTCATTCAGGAATCATGTCCAAAAAGTGACTAAAATCTAGCGAACAAATTGACCAAATCCGGACTTAGGTATTCTGCCCTGTACAAAAATGACCAAATGAACAGTATTTGTTCATTTAGCCATAACTTGGGTTAGGCAGGTCTAAATGACCTGAAATTTTACCAGTGGAAAGCTGAGATATAGACCTAAAACTTTTATGAAGAACATAAACCCAAATTATGCCCTTAACCAAGTCATTTAGCCACCCAAATTTGATGACCAAATACTGCCAGAACCAATTTGGTGGCCAAAAAATCTGGGTAAGTCTAATCCGGCAGCCATGATTCAAATGGCTATAACTTGAGCTACAAAACTCCAAATGGAGTGATTCAAAAAGGAGAATAAATTTAAGACATTAAGGAATAATTTCTATGAAGAGAACTTAGCCAAATTCTAATAGCAACATGACCAATGGAACAGTGCAACATAGGACACTAAAACTAAAAATTTGAAATTTTGCCTAAAAGACTTAAATTTTGAGAAAACAACCAAAACCAACAAATTAGGTAACCAAAATGTGGTATGTGGGTAAAGTTGAAATTCCCATACCTATTAAGCCCTAAAAAGTCAACAAATTGACTTGAATAGTGTAGTGAATAGTAACTCAGAAACACAAATTTTAAAGAACATCAAGTTTAGCATATTAAAGATAGGTAAAAGTGAATTTGAATTTATTTTTGGATTTATGATAAGTTATAATACTGAAACACTGTGAAACTGTGTGTTTCAGTGGAAAAGAATACCGAAAAAGAACCCGAGGGATCGAGTCAAGGCCAAGAGGCGACTCATATAAGGTTTGTGCACAACATCAATATGCTTAAAAATTCATTTACAAAGTGTATGAAATGTGTATTATGCTTTTGCTTTGAATTGTTGAAAGTTTATTTGTGTATGTTTGAAATGGCAATAAATATTTAGTAAATTGTTAGGATAAGTTTTGAAACCACAGTGTCATGATCATATATTTGAACACCTCACTAGCATGACTAGGAGGAAATCAGTTTCGAATTTTGATTCCTTCTCTAGCTGAAGTGTTGAGGTGTGTGCCAATAGAAGAAGAAAAAAAATGAGTTCCCATATATTTGAGCTAGCTAGCCCTGTGTTGTGACTTCTCCTTAGCCTCTGGCTATTAAGATTAATATGTTTCGAATGGCATAATATAACTGTGTGTTTTTATGAAATGGATTTTGAGACTTTCAAAATGAAATTGTTTGGATTAAATGCATATAAATCATGTTTTGTATTTATTTCTCATATTTAGTTTAATTTTTGAATAAGTATGATTTAAATTCTGCATAAAGTTTATTTTAGTATGTTGTGCACTACTGAGTCCTAGTACTCAGTGATGGCTGTTATTGTTGTCGCAGATATAGAGACTAGAGGAGCAGCAGAGTGAGCTGCTGAGGACTAAGGAGCAAACTACTCTAAAGTTCTATCAAGTATATTTTATACCCTGATTATAAAAAATTTGTTTTGATGTATGTAATATATGTAAATGTATGGACATATAAAATTGGTCATGAGCAGTTGTATAAAGCTTGTAATAAATTTTGGTTTGGATTTTTCTTAATGTAAATCTTTGTAATGATGTATATAAATTGTTTTATCTTTAATGAAATATGAATGGAAGTATATTGTATTAATATGAATGAAATTGATTAATAATATTTTGATGATTGTTGAATTTTGGAAATTGATAAATGATGTTGAAATTGATTGAGATGGTTGTGAAATTGATGAAGTTGTTGAGATAAATCATTAGAAGTGATTTTTTTCAGGTATTTGAAGAATTGTTTTCTCAAAATACAGACAACACTCTACCGAAATTTTTATAAAATTTGCGGAAAAATAAAATATAACAAAAATTTTTACTAGTTTTAAATCTTCGAATAAATGATTTTAATATCTATTTGAAAACGCTCACCACTTATAAAAGTACAAAAATTATTTTAAAATCTCTTGCAGGGTACTTAATAAGTTATCTATAAGTGAAGTTCGATAATTCATTAGGTATTCTACGGGATCATGTTATGCCTTACAGAGGGGTAAGGTGTGACATGTTTTAGTGGTATCAGAGCAAACTTTTGAAGTATATTTTAACTTATGAATTTGTGTCTTTTCTTTGATAAGTACAACTGCTCAATGTCTTTATTTGTTACATACATTGCATTACATCATAAATATGAACTAACGGAGGGAAATCTCCTTGTGTTATTTGTTTAGGAGATATCCTAACTTCAGATTGAAATGGAAGAAGGGGATCGCTCAGCTGAGCAATCTGTTGAAGCTGAGGCACAAGAGGAAGCCCCAGCTCTACAGAATGTGAGTGGGTCAGTGGCACCAGCTCCACAAATGCCATAATTTCCTGCACAGTTCGCACAGCAGATGGAGGCAATGTTTCAACAAATGGCTGGGGGTATGCCTGCTTAAGCTCCACCCCAGACTACTGTGATATAACCACAGCCTCCAGCCAGACAGTATGACAAGTTGTTGAAGTATGGGGCTACTGAATTCAACGGTACAGTAGACCTTTTAGAGGCAGAGCAATGGCTGGAAAGAATGGACAGAGTGTTCAAGAAGCTACACTGCCAAAATGAACTGAAGTTTGAATACTCTGTGTCACTACTGCAAGGGGATGCGTATGATTAGTGGAAGACCATCCCCCACAGCTTGGCTGAACCACGATCTTGACACAGGATGACTTCATCGAGAGTTCGCATGTAAATACGTCCTAGATACATATGTGGATCAAAAACTGCAAGAATTTCTGAGTTTGAAACAAGGCAACAAAACAGTGGCAGAATATGAGAGGTAGTTCTCCTGCTTAAGCCACTACGCTGGGAGTCTCCTTTCTACCAGTAAGGAAAGGTGCAAGAGATTTGAAACGGGTTTGAAGCCCAGCCTACGGATGCAAGTAATTTTTCAGACCAGTAATTTTTCAGAGCTCATTTCTCAAGCACTTGAGTTGGAAAGAATTGAATCAGAAGCGACCCTAGCAAAAGAGAAATCAGAGAAAGTTGAGAAATCAGAGAAAGATAAGGGGGAAAAATCAGTAGAACTAAGTCTTAGTGGTACTTCTGGTGTAACACCCCTATTTGTATAGCCTGGTATATTTCACTGTTCCGGTGACCGGTGTCGATCCGGACAATTTAGGGGATTAGAACCACACTTAAGACAACTAGAGAAGCCATAAATACTAATAATTAGTAATTGCCAATTAGTTAAGTATAAATAAGACAAACAGAACATAAGAAGTTAAACGAGCCGAGAGTCACAGCGATGGGTGACCGTCTCGGGAACGACTGCGAAGCCATTTTAAACTCAAATTTTGAACCGTAAAATGTGACGTTGCGGTCCTTAGGAACATTACGAACACAGTGGAAAAAAGAAAATCACGAAAAAAAATTGTTAAGCCAGTCAAATAATTAGGTCAGGGAGTCGAAAGAAATATTGAATTATTTGCAAACCGGGATGGGCAATTTGGTCAATTAACCCCGAGACCTGACTCCTGACCTAGCTGTCAAATAAAATCGGAGAAAGAAAAATTTCAGAGTCGGGAATTAAATTAAAGAACTAATGAAAAAAATAAATATAAAAGAAAAAAGAAAATTGAAAAAAAGTTTATTAACTCATGCTTACCTCATTGGATGACATTATCATGACGTCAAAATACAATTTTAATTTGTCTACCCAAATTGACCAAGTCAATTCTTGTTAATGAGACATAAAATAACAAAAAAGAAATGAAAAAAAATCATTTTTTTGGTCTTCTTCTTCCTAAGTGCCGCCCCAATTTTCTCTCATCTCTTTCTCATTTTTTCTTCCACCATTTTTAAAGAACAAAAGCTTGAACTCTTTGGTTCCTTTCCATAAATCCCCTAAATCCCAACATTAAATCTTACCCTTAGACCTAGATAAACACTTTGGGAGCAAGAAGGGAGAGAAAACTTGGAGAATTGAAGAACTAGGGAATCTACAAAGTGAGGTAAGCACATCAATTTGAAAGTTTGAGATTTAATTATTGTGTTTTTAGCTTGAATTACTTAGAAATTCATTTAAAATGAAAAGAAAATACTTGTTGAGGGATTATATAGAATTTTGGCCAGCTAGGGTTTGGTTGGATAAAGTATGAATTTGTTTGAGCTAAACATATTAGGAAGCATAATTGAGTTAAGGAAGCATGCTTATAGGTGTTTAATTAGCTAAATGCAACAAATGACATGAATTAGGGTTTTGGACATTAGGGTTTAGAGACCAAAAATGTGAAAAACTTGTAAATGGTGTCTTTGACCTAATGTGAAGTGAGAAATGATCATTTGTGACCTAATTAAGTGTGTTAGAAGTGTTGGAATTAAAGTCAAATTCGGAGGGAGTGTGGTCATGCTGCTGCAGCATGACCAAGTCAGCTTTGAAGGACCAAAAATGAAATTTTACAAGTCCAATTGATATGGGACTAATTGGGGATGAAAATAGGCACTAAATGACACAATTTTTATTTAGGAAGCATGCCCAAAAACTGACTAAAACCTAGTGAACAAATTAACCAAAGTTGAAAAATTGCAGGCTACCCTGCACAAACTAACCAAATGAACAGTGTTTGTTCATTTGGTCATAACTCGAGCTAGGCAGGTCAAAATGACCTGAAATTTTACCAGTGGTTAGATGAGATATAGACCTAAAATTTTTATGGAGAACACAAACCCAAATTATGCCATTAACCCAATCAAATTACTGAACAAATTTGAATCACTGAACCTGCAGAACTGCAGATTTACCATATGAACAGTAAAGTTTCAATGGCTATAACTCTCTCTAGAAAACTCTGATTTAGGTGATTCTTGAACCGATGGAAACCTAAGACATAGTAGAACATTTCATATGAAGAAAATTAGACCAAATTATGGACTTAACTTGATCAAATTACTGAACACAGTTGGATCAATAAATCTGCAGAACTAAATTCTGCAGCATGAACAGTAACCGTAATTTGGATATAACTTGAGCTACAAAACTCCAATTGGAGTAATTTAAAGAGGAGAATAAACGTAAGACAATAGAGAACATTTTCTATGAAGGAGGTTTTGCCAAATTCCAACAGAAAAGTGACCAATGGAACAGTGCAACCTAGACACCAAAAACTGAAAATTGACAATTTTGCCTAAAAGACTTAAGTGTTGAGAAAATGACCAAAACCAACAAATTTAGTGACCAAAATGTGGTATATGAGTGAAGTTGGAATTTCCATACCTATTAAGCCTTAGAAAATCAACAATTTGACTTGAATAGTATAGTGAATAGTAACCTAAAACACAAAAATTTCAAGAACGTTGAGTTTAGCACATTAGAGCTAGGTAAAAGTGATGTTATATTTATTTTTGGATTTATGCTAAGTTATGGTACTGAAACACTGTGAAACTGTGTGTTTCAGCTGAAAAGGACTTGGAAGCTCGGAGAGACTGAGTCAAGGCCTAGAGGCGACTCACGTCAGGTTTGTGTACAATAAACCTTATTTGAGCCTTTTGTCATTGAAAAATTGATTTAGTGTGATTTATGAAAATTTGAAGTTAATTATGAATTGTGTTACCATCTTGTGAATGAAATTATGACTTGAGAAATTTATTGGATTTCTCACGAATCATTTGAATAAAATGTTTGAAATTGATTTTTGATTCACACTTAGCATGACAGTATCTTATTATTCCTCCTCCATTTATGGGGTGAGATCGGTTATCTTTCCTTCCTCTCTGGTTTAACAGTTGAGGTTGTAGATCGGATGAGTACTCATTAGCTAGCTAGCTAGCCACCTCCGTCATTGATTTCGATTAGTGAGGTTGTAGATTGCTTTGTCGTGGTGCACAACGCAGCATTGATCGAAAATTTTGTGTCATGGCTTAAGTTGTGTATGAATTGGCAACACTGTGTTTCTTAAATTATTTGACTAAATTGTGTTATTATGAGCTTTGATAATTTGTGAAATGTGATTGAGAAATATTTAAACTGTGTTTTGGCAATGAATGATTTATGTATTATATTTTAAATTTTTATTGTGCACCACTGAGTATTTTTATACTCAGCGATAGCTTATTTTGCTGTCGCAGATAAGAGCAAAGAGAAAGCAGCAGAGTGGGCTGCGGGATTGACAAGAACTCTTGATCACTTTTGTACGGGTATTGTTTTATACCCTTGTAATTATTTTGATGTAGATACTGTAATGTCATAAGTATAAATGTAAAGTGAGCAGTTGTATAATAAATTGTAATAATATTATTTTTGGAACTTCTTTTGTAAATGAAGATTTGTAGTTTGTGAATTTCATATTTTATGCACTGTGAATGAAGTTATTAAATATTTGAGATGATAAACTTTGATTGGATTGTGGAATTACTTTTAAAGTGGATTGAATTGAGTTGAATTGAAATTATTTGGTGGTTGGGAGTTGTGTAAAATTATTGGAAGTGTTTTCACAGGTATTTGAAGAACTGTTTTCTCAAAATACAGACAGAATTCTGTCAAAATTTTTATAAAATTTACGGTAAAATTAAAATGGACAAAAATTCTTACTAGTTTATAAGCTTTGAATAAATAATTTTAATTTCTAACAAAATGCTCACCACTTCCAAAATGCAAGAAAATAGTTTTAAAATCCCTTGTAGTGTACTTAATAAATTATCGGTAGGCGAAGTTCGGTAGTTCATTAGGTATTCTACGGGATCATGTTATGCCTTACAGAGGGGTAAGGTGTGACATGTTTTAGTGGTATCAGAGCATGGTTTTGCAATGAATTTTGACTATTTATGTGAACATTTCTTTGATAAGTACAACTGCTCAAGTGTCTTTAATTGATACATATGACATATTTACATCATGAATATCCACCAACGGAGGTCAACCTTCTTGTGTTTGATCTCAGGAAGTAGAAAATTTGGGAAAATAGAATGGAAGAAGGAGATCATTCTGTGGAACAATCTGTTGAGGCTGAGGTTCAAGTGGAAGCCCCAGCACTCCAGAACATGAGTGGGTCAGCTACTCCAGCTCCTACTCCAGCACCGCAGTTCTCTGCTCAGTTTGCACAGCAGATGGCTGCGTTTTTCCAGCAAATGGTGGGAAATGTGCCACCCCAAGCTCAGATGCAAGCACCTATAGCACAATCACAGCCTTCAGCTCGACAATATGAAAAATTGATGAAATTTGGGGCCACCGAGTTTAAAGGCACTGTGGATCCGCTGGAGGCAGAACAGTGGTTGGAAAGAATGGAACGGGTTTTCAGGAAGCTGCAGTGTACTGAAGAATTAAAATTTGAATATTTAGTATCTCTTCTCCAAGGGGATGCATATAATGGTGGAAGACCATCCCCAACAGCCTGGTTGAGCCACCTGGGTTAACCTGGTCAAACTTTTTGAGGGAGTTTCGACAGAAGTGGGTCCTCGATGCATATGTGGATATGAAGTTACAAGAATTCTTGAGTTTGAAACAAGGGGACAGAACTATAGCAGAATATGAGAGAGACTTCTCTCAACTGAACCACTATGCTGGAAGTTTAGTCTCCACCCCCAGAGATAGATGTAAGAGGTTTGAGTCTGGGTTAAGGCCGAATCTGAGAATGCAAGTTGTGGGTTACCGACATCAGAATTTCACTGAGTTGATCTCACAGGCCCTGGAACTAGAAAGGATAGAATCAGAAGAGGCTGTGAATAAGGGTACACAAGAGAAAGAGAAGACTGAAAAGACTACGAGACAAGCATCTGAAAGTGGTTCTGGAAAGAGGAAACAGTTTGGGGGATCCAGCTCCTGTAGATCTGGCAGAGGCAGATTCTCTGGCCAAAGACCACCTCGGTCTGGTCAGCAGACCCAGCAAGCACCCCGAGGAGCTCTATCAGTGCGGTAGTGTGAAACTTGTGGTAGAACTCATGGTGGGGTTTGTTTCAAGGCTACCGGTGCATGTTTTAACTATGGAGGGAGCGGACATTTCGCTAAGGATTGTACTAGTCCGCGCCGATCTGGACCTTCTGCTACATCTAAGGGATTAGCCCAAGTCTCTGCATCTAGAGGATCACAGCCAGCTGGCAGAGGTAGAGGCAGAGGTAGGGGTCCTGGTAACACTCCTGGGAGTCAAAATCGTTAACTAGCCAAAGATCGGTGGCGCACGATCAGAGTGTATACCATGCATCAGAGGGAGGAAGCTGAAACATTAGACGTAGTAGCTGGTATTTTCTCCATCCTTGACCAAGATGTACATGCGTTATTTGATCCTGGCTCCACACATTCGTATGTTAGTGCTAGTGTGATGTGTTCTACTGCTATTCAGTGTGTACCAATGGATTATGATGTGCTAGTAACTAGTCCATTAGGCCAGAAGGTCAGGGTAAATAGACTATATAGGGACTGTCCTTTGGTGATCCAAAGACACACTTTTCTGTCTGATTTGATTAAAATGCCCTTCAGAGATTATGACATTATCTTGGGCATAGATTTGTTAGCCATGCATTATGCCATGATTGACTGTAGACTGAAGATAGTCACTTTTGGTCTTCCTCGGTATGGTGATGTAGTAATACATGGGGAGAGGCAGTTATTGCCTTCAAACATCATTTCAGCTGCACTGGCCAGAAAAATGATTAGGAAAGGGTGTGAGGCGTACTTGGCACATGTGATAGACACCCAAGTGGATAGTCCAGCATTGAGGGACATCCTTATGGTATGTGACTTTTCGGATGTGTTTCCTAATGAATTACCAGGATTACCTCCAGAAAGAGAGGTACAGTTTGAGATTGATGTTATGCCTAGTGTGGACCCAATCTCCATAACGCCATACAGAATGGCACCAGTAGAACTAAAAGAATTGAAAGTGCAATTGCAAGAGCTGCTTGATAAGGGCTTTATCCACCCTAGTGTATCACCTTGGGGAGCGCCAGTGTTGTTTGTAAAGAAGAAGGATGGCACTCTTCGGTTATGCATTGACTATCGGCAGTTGAATAAGGTGACAATAAAGAACAGATACCCCTTGCCCCACATTGATGACTTGTTTGATCAGTTGAAGGGTGCAGCTGTGTTCTCCAAAATTGACCTGAGATCAGGTTATTATCAGCTGAAAGTACAAGAGCAGAGTATTTCTAAAACTGCCTTTAGAACCCGCTATGGCCATTATGAGTTCTTGGTTATGCCATTCGGGTTAACTAATGCTCTGACTGCTTTTATGGATCTGATGAACACTATCTTCAGACCATACCTCGACCAGTTTGTTGTGATATTTATTGATGATATATTGGTCTATTCGAGGAATGCAGAAGAGCATGATAGATTTCTGCGGATTGTACTGCAGACTTTGAGGGAGAAACAGCTATACGCTAAATTATCGAAATGTGAATTTTGGCTGAAGGAGATATCCTTTTTGAGGCACATAGTATCAGCAGAGGGTATTAAGGTAGATCCTAGCAAGATAGAAGCTGTCCTTAATTGGAAGCCACCCAGAAATATCAAAGAGATTCACAGTTTTCTGGGTTTAGCTGGATACTACCGTAGGTTTGTGAAGGGATTCTCCATGTTGGCATCTCCATTGACCAAGCTGCTTAGAAAAGATGTGAAATTTCAGTGGACGGATAAATGCCAGTAGAGTTTTGATGAATTGAAGAGATGTTTGACGGAGGCTCAAGTCCTGACTTTACCTACACGGGGTAAAGAATATACAGTTTACAGCGATGCTTCTCACAATGGGTTAGGTTGTGTGTTAATGCAAGATCGGAATGTCATTGCCTATGCATCACGCTAGCTAAAACCGCATGAGAGGAATTATCCGACACATGACTTGGAGCTTGCAGCTATTATGTTTGCTCTTAAGATCTGGAGACATTATTTGTATGGGGAGAAATGTTATATCTACACAGATCATAAGAGTTTGAAGTATTTGGGCACCCAGAAAGAGTTGAATTTGAGACAGAGGAGATGGTTAGAGTTGATAAAAGACTATGATTGTCTGATAGACTATCAGCCAGGAAAAGCGAATGTTGTGGCTGACGCCTTAAGTCGCAAGACTATGGTAAGTTTACGGATTACTCCTTTGTCTTTGATGCATGAGTTAAGATTATTGCATGCCATCTTAGAGATTAATGACGATGGACAGACAATAGTTGCATGGCATGTACAGCCAGTGTTGATTAATCAGATTAGAATGGCTGCTCAGAATGATCAGAAATATCAGAAGCTGTTGGAAGAAGTCCGGCAGGGCAAGAAACCAGAATTCTTAATGAGAGATGATGGTCTATTGCTACACCAGGGCAGAATGTGTGTTTCTAATAATGTTGATTTGAGGCAGATCATTTTGAAAGAAGCACATGAGTCTCCTTTTGCCATGTACCCTGGTGGTACAAAAATGTATAGAGGACTAAAGGAGCATTACTGGTGGATGGGTATGAAAAGAGATGTGGCAGAGTTTGTTTCTAAATGCCTAACTTGTCAGCAAGTAAAGGCAGAGCATCAAGTACCCACTGGGTTGTTACATCCACTACTAGTGCCAGAATGGAAATGGGAGAGAATAACTATGGATTTTGTGATGGGACTTCCAAGGACACGGAAGAGTCATGATGCAGTATGGGTCATTGTTGACAGACTAACCAAGTCTGCTCATTTTCTGCCAGTCCGAATAGACTACAGTTTAGATAGATTGGCCAAGTTGTACATCGATGAGATTGTGAGACTTCATGGAGTGCCAGTATCCATTGTATCAGACAGAGATCCTAGGTTCACTTCTAGATTCTGGGGTAGTCTTCAGAGAGCCCTAGGAACTAGATTGAACTTCAGTACTGCATTCCACCCACAGACAGATGGCCAGTCTGAGAGGGTAATTCAGATCTTGGAGGACATACTATGCGCTTGTGTGATTGAGTTTGAGGGTAGTTGGGACATACATTTGCCTTTGATTGAGTTTGCTTATAACAACAGCTACCAATCAAGCATTGGGATGCCTCCATATGAAGCTTTGTATGGCAGAAAATGTAGAACCCCATTGTGTTGGGATGACGTGGGTGAAAGAAAGATGATTGGACCCGAAATTGTTCAGCAAACTGAAGAGAAGATCAGAGTAATCAGAGATCGACTGAAGACTGTATCAGACCATCAAAAGTCCTACATTGATTTGAAAAGAAGAGATATTGAGTATGCAGTGGGTGAGAAAGTTTTCCTCAAAGTTTCTCCTTGGAAGAGAATTATGAGATTCGACAAAAAGGGGAAACTAAGTCCTCGTTTCATTGGGCCATATGAGGTTCTAGAAAGAGTGGGTCCTTTGGCATATTGGTTGGCACTATCTCTAGAGTTGGAGAAGATACATAATGTTTTCCATGTGTCTATATTGAGGAGGTATCGATCAGACCCATCTCATGTACTATCAGTAGAAGAAATTGAAGTGAATCCAGACCTCACATATGAAAAAGAACCCATAGAGATTCTAGCTTATGAGGTGAAGCAGCTACGGAACAAGCAGATACCATTGGTAAAAGTGCTGTGGAACCATCATTCGGGCCAGGAGGCTACTTGGGAATGAGAGGAGGACATGAGAAGACAACACCCACAGCTGTTCAGAGATTAATACCAGGTAAAATTTCGAGACGAAATTTGTTTAAGGGGGGGGGGGGGAGAATTGTAACACCCCTATTTGTATAATCTGGTATATTTTACTGTTCCGGTGACCGGTGTCGGTCTGAACAATTAAGGGGATTAGAACCACACTTAAGACAACTAGAGAAGCCATAAATACAAATAATTAGTAATTGCCAATTAGTTAAGTATAAATAAGAAAAACAGAACATAAGAAGTTAAACGAGCCGAGAGTTACAGTGATGGGTGACCGTATCGGGAACGACTGCGAAGCCATTTTAAACTCAAATTTCGAATCGTAAAATGTGACGCTGCGGTCCTTAGGACCATTACGAACACAGTGGAAAAAAGAAAATCATGAAAAAGAACTGTTAAGCGAGTCAACTAATTAGGTCAGGGAGCCGGAAGAAATATTGAATTATTTGCAAACCGGGATGAACCGGCGAGGGGCAATTTGGTCAATTGACCCCGAGAGCTGACTCCTGACCTAGCTGTCAAATAAAATCGGAGAAAGAAAAATTTCAGAGTCGGGAATTAAATTAAAAAACTAATGAAAAAAATAAATATAAAAGAAAAAAGAAAATTGAAAAAAAGTTTATTAACTCATGCTTACCTTATTTGATGACATCATCATGATGTCAAAATATAATTTTAATTTGCCTACCCAAATTGACCAAGTCAATTCTTGTTAATGAGACATAAAATAACAAAAAAGAAATGAAAAAAATCTTTTTTTTTTGGTCTTCTTCTTCCTAAGTGCCGCCCCAATTTTCTCTCCTCTCTTTCTCATTTTTTCTTCCACCATTTTTAAGGAACAAAAGCTTGAACTCTTTGGTTCCTTTCCATAAATCCCCTAAATCCCAACATTAAATCCAACCCTTAGACCTAGATAAACACTTTGGGAGCAAGAAGGGAGAGAAAACTTGGAGAATTGAAGAACTAGGGAATCTACAAAGTGAGGTAAGCACATCAATTTGAAAGTTTGAGATTTAATTATTGTGTTTTTAGCTTGAATTACTTAGAAATTCATTTAAAATGAAAAGAAAATACTTGTTGAGGGATTATATAGAATTTTGGCCAGCTAGGGTTTGGTTGGATAAAGTATGAATTCGTTTGAGCTAAACATGTTAGGAAGCATAATTGAGTTAAGGAAGCATGCTTATAGGTGTTTAATTAGCTAAATGCAACAAATGACATGAATTAGGGTTTTGGACATTAGGGTTTAGAGACCAAAAATGTGAGAAACTTGTAAATGGTGTCTTTGACCTAATGTGAAGTGAGAAATGGTCATTTGTGACCTAATTAAGTGTGTTAGAAGTGTTGGAATTAAAGTCAAATTCGGAGGGAGTGTGGTCATGCTACTGCAGCATGACCAAGTCAACTTTGAAGGACCAAAAATGAAATTTTACAAGTCCAATTGATATGGGACTAATTGGGGATGAAAATAGGCACTAAATGACACAATTTTCATTTAGGAAGCATGCCCAAAAAGTGACTAAACCTAGTGAACAAATTGACCAAAATTGAAAAATTGCAGGCTACCCTGCACAAAATGACCAAATGAATAGTATTTATTCATTTTGTCATAATTCGAGCTAGGCAGGTCAAAATGACCTGAAATTTTACCAGTGGTTATATGAGATATAGACCTAAAACGTTCATGAAGAACACAAACCCAAATTATGCCATTAACCTAATCAAATTACTGAACAAATTTGAATCACTGAACCTGCAGAACTACAGATTTACCGTATGAATAGTAAAGTTTCAATGGCTATAACTCTCTCTAGAAAACTCTGATTTAGGTGATTCTTGAACCGATGGAAACCTAAGACATAGTGGAACATTTCATATGAAGAAAATTAGACCAAATTATGGACTTAACTTGATCAAATTGCTAAACGCAGTTGGATCAATAAATCTGCAGAACTAAATTATGTAGCATGAATAGTAATTGTAATTTGGATATAACTTGAGCTAAAAAACTCCAATTGGAGTGATTCAAAAATGAGAATAAACTTAAGACAATAGGGAACATTTTCTATGAAGGAAGTTTTGCCAAATTCCAACAGAAAAGTGACCAATGGAACAGTGCAACCTAGACACTAAAAACTAAAAATTGACAAGACTTAAGTGTTGAGAAAATGACCAAAACCAACAAGTTTGGTGACCAAAATGTGGTATGTGGGTGAAGTTGGAATTCCCATACCTATTAAGCCTTAGAAAGTCAATAATTTGACTTAAATAGTATAGTGAATAGACACCCAAAACACAAAAATTTCAAGAACGTTGAGTTTAGCACATTAGAGCTAGGTAAAAGTGAAGTTATATTTATTTTTGGATTTATGCTAAGTTATGGTACTGAAAAACTGTGAAACTGTGTGTTTCAGCTGAAAAAGACTTGGAAGCTCGGAGAAACTGAGTCAAGGCCTAGAGGCGACTCACGTCAGGTTTGTGCACAATAAACCTTATTTGAGCATTTTGTGATTGAAAAATTGATTTAGTGTGATTTATGAAAATTTGAAGTTAATTATGAATTGTGTTGCCATCTTGTGAATGAAATTATGACTTGAGAAATTTATTGGATTTCTCACGAATCATTTGAATAAAATGTTTGAAATTGATTTTTGATTCACACTTAGCATGACAGTATCTTATTATTCCTCCTCCATTTATGGGGTGAGATCGGTTATCTTTCCTCCCTCTCTGGTTTAATAGTTGAGGTTGTAGATCGGATGAGTACTCATTAGCTAGCTAGCCACCTCCCTCATTGATTTCGATTAGTGAGGTTGTAGATTGCTTTGTCGTGGTGCACAATGCGGCATTGATCGAAAATTTTGTGTCATGGCTTAAATTGTGTATGAATTGGCAACACTGTGTTTCTTAAATTATTTGACTAAATTGTGTTATTATGAGCTTTGATAATTTGTGAAATGTGATTGAGAAATATTTAAACTGTATTTTGGCAATGAATGATTTATGTATTATATTTTAAATTTTTATTGTGCACCACTGAGTATTTTTATACTCAGCGATAGCTTATTTTGCTGTCGTAGATAAGAGCAAAGAGAAAGCAGCAGAGTGAGCTGCGGGATTGAGAAGAACTCTTGATCACTTTTGTACGGGTATTGTTTTATACCCTTGTAATTATTTTGATGTAGATACTATAATGTCATAAGTATCAATGTAAAGTGAGCAGTTATATAATAAATTATAATAATATTATTTTTGAAACTTTTTTTGTAAATGAAGATTTGTAGTTTGTGAATTTCATATTTTATGCACTGTGAATGAAGTTATTAAATATTTGAGATGATAAACTTTGATTGGATTGTGGAATTACTTTTGAAGTGGATTGAATTGAGTTGAATTGAAATTATTTGGTGATTGGGAGTTGTGTAAAATTATTGAAAGTGTTTTTCACAGGTATTTGAAGAACTGTTTTCTCAAAATACAGACAGAACTCTGTCAAAATTTTTATAAAATTTGCGGTAAAATTAAAATGGACAAAAATTCTTACTAGTTTATAAGCTTTGAATAAATGATTTTAATTCCTACCAAAATGCCCACCACTTCCAAAATGCAAGAAAATAGTTTTAAAATCCCTTATAGAGTACTTAATGAATTATCGGTAGGCGAAGAAGTTTGGTAGTTTATTAGATATTCTACGGGATCATGTTATGCCTTACAGAGGGGTAAGGTGTGACATCTGGGAAGAGGAATAAATTTGGGGGACTTAGCAGAGGTCGAGGTGGATGGTTTGGAAGGGGTAGATTCTTTGGACAGAGACCCCCTAGGTCTGGTCAGCAGTCGAGTAGGGGTTCACAACCTCCTCGCCCCTGTGAGACTTGTGGTAAGATTCATTGGGGAGAATGCTATTGGGCAACAGGAGCCTGTTTTAACTGTGGAGGCAAGGGTCATATTGCAAAAGATTGCACTAGTGCTCCTAGATTCGGTCCAGCTCCTACTACTGCAGAAGGATCTATTCAGAGTCTTGCTCCCAGAGGTTCATAACCAGTTGGCAGAGGAAGAGGCAGAGGTAGAGGCACTACTTCTGGCAATCAGGGCACTGTCGGTCAGTCAGCACAAGGAAGTACTTTAGCTAGGGTTTACACGATGAGACAGCAAGAAGAGGCTGAGACTTCTGATGTTGTAACTGATACATTCTCTATCTCTGATCAAGAAGTATTTGTGTTGTTTGATCCGGGTTCAATCCACTCATATGTTAGTGCTAGCATAGTCAGTTCACTTGCTGTTTCGTGTGTGAAAATGGGTTTTGAAGTGCTAGTAACTAGTCCGTTAGGACAAGAGGTACGGGTCAACAGAATTTATAAAAACTGTCCTTTGGTGATCCAAGGACATATTTTTTTGTCAGATTTGATTGAAATGCCCTTCAGAGATTATGATATTATCTTGGGCATGGATTAGTTAGCTAGGCATCACGCCATGATTGACTGTAGATTGAAGAAAGTCACTTTTGGTTTCCCTTTGTACGGTGATATGGTAATACATGGGGAGAGGCATTTACTGCCATCAAACATCATTTCAGCTGCACTACCTAGAAGGATGATCAGAAAGGGGTGTGAAGCATACTTAGCACATGTGATAGACACCCAAGTGGAGAGCCCAGCACTGAGAGACATCCCTACAGTATGTGACTTTCTAGATGTGTTTCCTGATGAATTGCCAGGATTACCTCCAGAAAGAGAGGTGCAGTTTGAGATTTATGTTATGGCTAGTGTGGACCCAATCTCTATAACACCACATAGAATGGTATCTGCAGAATTGAAAGAGCTGAAAGTGCAGTTGCAAGAATTGCTTGACAAGGGCTTTATCCATTCTAGTGTGTCACCTTGGGGAGCGCCAGTGTTGTTTGTTAAGAAGAAAGATGGCACTCTCCGCTTATGTATTGACTATCGGTAGTTGAATAAGGTGACAATAAAGAATAGATATCCATTGCCCTGCATTGATGACTTGTTTGATCAATTGAGGGGGCAGCTGTGTTCTCCAAAATTGACCTGAGATCAGGTTATTATCAGCTGAAAGTACAAGAGTAGAGTATTCCTAAAACTGCCTTTAGAACCCGCTATGGCCATTATGAGTTCTTAGTCATGCCATTCGGGTTAACTAATGCTCCGGCTACTTTTGTAGATCTGATGAACACTATCTTTAGATCATACGTCGACCAGTTTGTTGTGATATTCATAAATGATATATTGGTCTATTCGAGGAGTGCAGAAGAGCATGATAAACATCTGCAGATTGTACTGCAGACTTTGAGAGAGAAACAGTTATACGCCAAATTGTCGAAGTGTGAATTCTGGCTAAAGGAAATATCGTTCTTGGGGCATGTAGTATCAGTAGAGGGTATCAAGGTAGATCCAAGTAAGATAGAAGCTGTCTTTAATTGGAGGCCACCCAGAAATATCACAGAGATTCGCAGTTTTCTGGGTTTAGCTGAATGCTACTGTCAATTTATGAAGGGATTCTCCATGTTGGCATCTCCATTGACCAAATTACTTCGAAAAGATGTGAAATTTCAGTGGATGGATAAATGCCAGCAGAGGTTTGATGAATTGAAGAGGTGTTTGACTGAGGCTCTAGTCCTGACTTTACCTACTCTAGATAAAGAATATATAGTTTACAGTGATGCTTCTCACAATGGGTTAGGCTGTGTATTGATGCAAGATCAAAATGTCATAGCCTATGCATCACGCCAGCTGAAACCACATGAGAGGAATTATCCAACACATGATTTAGAGCTTGCAGCTATTGTGCTTGCTCTTAAGATCTGGAGACACTATTTGTATGGGGAGAAGTGCTACATCTACACAGATTATAAGATTTTGAAGTATTTGGGCACCCAGAAAGAGTTGAATTTGAGACAGAGGATGTGACACCCCTTACCCGTCTATAGTGTAGTCGAGCAAGATATGCCACACAGTGTACCGGAACATCCTATTTTAATTCAATCATTTTTATTCTTCCTAATTTATTTTTTTTTCATAGTTATGGAGTACAATTTGTGAAATATAATTCATTTCAGTCATTTATTGAAATCATAAATTTATTTGAGGTTCCGTGAATTTTATAGAAAATCCGGCAGATTAACGGTTAAAAATGGAGAAAACAGTTCTTCGAAACCTGTGAAAAACACTTCCGATAATCATTTCCAATCATTCTCAAACTCTAATAATCATCAACATGGTCTTAACATTAGCAATCATTTCAAGTTCTCAACATTAATCCACAATTTCATTCAAATTCAAAATCAACTAAAATTTCATGAAGATATTCTCAAATTATATTAATTAACAAAATTCTTCAAAATTTACTATTTACATGAGTTCATAATTTACAAATCACAAACTACTACCTAATACAAAATACAAAAACATAATTTCAAAAGGGACCTAAAGGTCCTACCACTGATGCACTGTAGATGAGAGGTGACTCTGACGCTAGGCAGATTTGTGACCTCACCCAGTCTGTGGTCTGCTGGGCTCCTGTCTGTCACTCCAGAACCTACGCGTGGCAAAAAGCGACGCGCTAAGCAATAATGCTTAGTGGTGCCAATAATAAAATAAAAAGAAATAACAGAAAATAAATATGCAGTGTATGTTCTGATGTCTTATACAGACAATTTTTCGATCATTATTGGTAATCTTATTTATTTTGTATTTTTTATATTCATAATTTCATTAAATTTATCCACTTTCATTTCTAGTTGCTAAAGTAACCAATACTAGATGACTGGATTAGATAAATGAGTAAATTGGCACTGGGTATCTGGTACCTCGAGCCATCACACTATTGGTCACATATGTATCTCCCGGTGTGTAATAGAACAGCTAATAAGCTGTAATAACATTAGGCACAATGCCAAGTATCAACACAATGTCAGAATGGCTAAAAGCCATAAAATCACAGAATGAAATAATGCCATGTGCAGTACTACTAATTGAACCCTATTGGCATGCCAACCTATCCAAACCAATCTTGCTAGGTGTACTAGGGCATATTACACTTTTAAACTTTATAATTCTTGAAATTTAAGTTTAGGTGTTACTATTTATTTTATTAGTCAACTAAAATGTTGACTTTTAGATAGACAATAGGTACATTGGTTTTAATACTCCCAACATACCACATTTTGCATTCTAAAATTGTTGGTATTGGTTGCCAATACCATTTCTAAGCTTAATGTTAATTGTTCAAAATTTTTAGATTTCAAGCTTTGTGTTTACTGTTCCATTAGTCATTTTTGTAGTGGGAATTTGGCAAAGTGATCAACATGAAAGTTGTTCCTTTTTTTGTTTGTTACATTTCTTTTTTTGAATCACTCCATTTGGAGTTTTGTAGCTCAAGTTATGACCCAAAAACCACAACTGGCCAGATTACAAATTTTCTAGATTTTCTGGGCTGACCAAATCTACAGTATTTTGAGTAGTGACTTCAGGTCACTTTTTGAATATGTTATGGTCATAATTTGGGTTAGGTTTCTTCTTAAAAGTTGTAGGTCTATATCTCAGCTTGTTTCTGGTAAAATTTCAGGTCAATTGGACCTTTCTACACTAAGTTATGGCCAAATGACTAAATACTATTTATTTGGTCATTTTGCCCAGGCAGAATGCAGGTCACCCGAATTAGGGCAATCTTTAGGTCAACTTGGTTTTGTTTTATGGGCATGGTTTCTTCACCAAAGTTGTGCCATTATGTGTCTAGTTTCATGCCAAATTGGTCTTGTACTAATTGAACCTATACAACTCCATTTATGGCTGCCCAAACCTGCTGGACTCATGGTCAGTTCTGCAGGTCAGCCAAGGCAGCTTACCAATCTCAAATACCAAGCCACAACTCTCTTCATTTCCTCATCATAAACAGCCAAATGGTCACTAATTGACCATTTAAACTTTCATTCACCAACACATGAACAAAATTTAAGTTTTATGCCTCAAACCCTAACTCCAACAACTAAAATTTTCATACACATACAATCCATAGTTTACAACACCAACATCATGTTCAATGGCAGCCATACAAAAAATTTTTAGAATAAATTGGCACTAACCTTGACTTAGGCACTTTCCAAGGCTTAAAAACTTCACTTTCTTCCTTTCAAATTGCTTCCAAAAGCTTGTTCTAATGGTAGGGATAATTTTTAATGAAGGCAAGTTAGAGTTTTGAGGTGGTTTAAGGTGGGAATTGAAGCTTTGATAAGCTTTCAATGGTGCTTGGGTATAGAGGAGAGGAAATGGTTGGTTTGGGTGAAGGAGATGAATCTAATTACTTTTGATTATTTTTGTCTCAATTATCACTTTTTAATAGGTTAACTTAATTGTGATTGGTGGGGAAAGGGTTGATGACATCATGTGATGTCAAAATTGTCATTTAATCTCATTTTCTTTCCTTTTCTTCTCTACTCATTTTTAATTTAATTTGTAGCAATATTTATTCATATTTTATGTCATAATAATTATTTACTTAACTGGAGAAGTCGGCCAAAAATTACCTCTGAAGGTGAAATGACCAAAATGCCCTCCGTTTGGCTTAACAGATTAAAATTGTCTGTACCAATTGAAATTTTTTTCTAAGCGTTTTTTTGGCATTCTAATGCTATAGGAACCTCAATGACCATTCTCTGGAGTCCCAAAAATTATTTTATGAATTTTCCTCCAGGTCTAGGGCTCCTAGTTGTGAGAACCGCAACTTCCTACTAGGTTACCCATCGCTTGGGCACCGGCTCATTTAACTTGATTGTATTTTATTTCTAAAATTTTTTCTAAATTTTTCTTACTAATATTTGAGTTAATTTATGGTTCCTCACTTTAGTTTAAATATTTTTTCGGATGTTCTAGCTACTCGGACCGACACTAGTCACTGGAACAGTAAAATGTACGGAGTTGCTATAGGGAGGGTGTTACAACTCTTCCCCTCTAATTTAAATTTCGTCCTCGAAATTTACCTGATGCAAATAGTTGAGGGAACTGTTGTCTCAT
Organism: Hevea brasiliensis; assembly: GCF_030052815.1. Classification (NCBI taxonomy): domain Eukaryota; kingdom Viridiplantae; phylum Streptophyta; class Magnoliopsida; order Malpighiales; family Euphorbiaceae; genus Hevea; species Hevea brasiliensis. The sequence goes on from NC_079494.1 coordinate 116,523,361, forward strand.
CGTCTCTTCACTTTCCCAAGTTGCCTCCTCGGTGTTGTGGTGCCTCCAAAGCACTTTTACCATTGGAATCTGTTTATTTCTCAACTCTTTCACTTTCCGAGCCAGGATCCGTATGGGTTCTTCTTCATATGTCAAATCCAGTTGTGCTTCAATTTCTTCCATGGAGATGACATGTGAAGGATCTGAGCGGTATCTTCTTAGCATAGATACGTGGAACACATTGTCAATCTTGTCTAGCTCTGGTGGTAAAGCTAGCCTATAGGCCACTGGACCCACACATTCGATGACTTCATATGGGCCAATGAACCTAGGGCTTAACTTACCTTTTCTTCCAAACCTCAGTACCTTCTTCCACGGTGACACCTTGAGAAACACTTTATCGCCAACTGCATATTCTATTTCTTTTCTCTTCAGGTCGGCATAAGATTTTTGTCTGTCTGAGGCAACCTTCAGATTGGCTTTGATTAACTTTACCTTCTTCTCAGTCTGTTTCACAAGGTCTGGCCCTACCAGTTTATCTTTGCCTAATTCAGTCCAGTGCACTGGAGTTCTACATTTCCTCCCATACAGTGCTTCATACGGGGCCATTTAGATGCTAGCTTGGTAGCTATTATTATATGCAAATTCTGCCAGTGGGAGGTATCTATCCCAACTTCCCTCAAATTCAATGACACAACTCCTCAGCATATCCTCAAGGACCTGACATATATTTCACATTATTATTACCATTTCAGTTCAGTATTTGCATTAGTTCAATTGGTTTCAATTGTTTACCTGGATTACTCTTTCTGATTGCCCATCCATCTGAGGATGGAAAGCTGTGCTGAAGTGGAGTTGTGTACCCAAGGATTCATGCAACTTCTTCCAAAATCTTGATGTAAACCTTGGGTCTCGATCAGATATGATGGAAAGTGGAATTTCATGCAGTCTAACTATCTCACTGATATACAATTTTGCTAACTTCTCCAGTGAGTAGTCAGTCCTAACTAGTAGAAAGTGAGCTGACTTCGTCAATCTATCTACTATCACCCATACTGCATCATGCTTCTTCTGGGTGAGAGGTAGACCACTTACAAAATCTATGGTGACCCGATCCCATTTCCATTCAGGTATGCGTATAGGCTGTAGCAAAGCCGATGGAACTTGACGTTCTGCCTTGACTTGCTGACATGTCAAGCTTTTAGTCACATAGTCAGCTATGTCCTTCTTCATATCGGGCCACCAATACTGAAGATTCAGATCATGATACATTTTTGTACTTCCTGGGTGCATAGCATAAACACTGGTGTGTGCCTCTTTTAGAATACTGGCCTTCAATTTCCCATCATTTGGTACACACAGTCTTCCTTTGTAGTACAGACACCCATCTGCTTTCACCTCATAGTCAGTTGCTTTCCCTTCTGAGATTTTACTCACAGTAGTCATTAATTTCTCATCTACCTTTTGCCCATATAAAATCTGTTGTAGCAGGTTTGGCCTCACTTGCAACTCAGCCAAAATAGCTCCATCTCGAGTCAAGGATAGACGGGCATTCAATGATCTCAAAGCTGTGATTTTTGCTCAAAGCATCTACAACTACATTTGCCTTCCTAGGATGGTAGTCAATTACACAATCATAGTCTTTCAGGAACTCAATCCATCGCCTTTGTTTGAGGTTAAGCTCCTTCTGGGTTGGCAAGTATTTCAGACTTTTGTGGTCTGTGTAAATATAGCACTTTTCACCATACAAGTAATGCCTCCATATCTTCAGGGCGAAGATAATTGTTGCAAGCTCTAGATCATGGGTAGGGTAATTCTGTTCATGTGGCCTTAGCTGCCTAGAAGCATAAGTAACCACCTTCCCCTCTTGCATCAATACACACCCTAACCCATTATGAGAGGCATCACTATAGACCATAAAGTTCTTTCCCGACACTGGCTGTATTAACACTAGTGCCTCTGTCAACATAGCCTTCAACTTCTCAAAACAGGTATGAAACTTGTCATTCCAGTCAAATCTGACATTCTTGTGTAACAACTTGGTCATTGGAGTAACTATTAAAGAAAATCCATTCACAAATCTTCTGTAATACCCAGCTAGCCCCAAGAAACTTCTGACCTCAGTTGTATTCCTGGGAGGCTTCCATTCCATCACTGCTTTTATTTTCTTGGGATCCACTCTAATCCCATCAGCTGACACTATGTGTCCAAGGAATGCAATCTCATTCAACCAGAAGTTACACTTGGACAACTTAGCATACAACTTTTTTTCTCTCAGGGTTTGCAGAACAATCCTTAAATGCTCATCATGTTCTTCCCTGGTCTTGGAATACACCAAAATATCATCAATAAAGACCACTATGAACTGATCTAGGTATGGATGGAAGATACGGTTCATAAGGTCCATGAATGCTGCTGGTGCATTTGTTAGGTCAAAGGGCATTACTAGAAACTCATAATGCCCATACCGAGTCCTGAATGCAGTCTTTGGCACATCTGCATCCTTCACCCTCAACTGATGATACCCTGATCTGATATCAATTTTGGAAAATACTTCTGCTCCCTTCAACTGATCAAACAGATCATCAATTCTAGGCAACGGATATTTATTCTTTACTGTCACTTTATTCAACTGCCGGTAATCGATGCACAACCTCAAAGTCCTATCCTTCTTTTTCACAAATAGCACTGGAGCTCCCCATGGTGACAGACTAAGGCATATGAACCCCTTATCCAGTAACTCCTGTAACTAGATTTTCAGTTCTTTCAATTCTATGGGTGCCATCCTATAAGGAGTAATAGAGAGTGGTGCTGTACCCGGCAGTATCTCAATAGCAAATTCGACTTCCCTTTCTGGTGGCAAGCCAGACAATTCTTTAGGGAACACATCTGTAACACCCCGAAATTTTAATTTTTATGAGCATTTTGGTATTTTAATTTTATTTAAATTTTAGGAATTTTTTTGAGATTTTTCGGATTTTAAAAATCGGGTTCGATTTTTCGAAAATATAAACTTTGATGATTTTTAAAAATTAATTTAAAGACCACGTGGCAAAACTAAAAATATATTTGGAGTCTACGTATTTTTGTGAGTTTTACGAAATTTTTTCGGAATTTTTGGACCTCGTTTTCGGTCCCGAGGCAGAGTAAAAATTCAAAATTTTGTATTTCGAATCGAACCGGCCGAATCGAACCGGACCGGATCGGACCGGTCGAATCGAACCGGCCCTTTTCCTTCTTCCTTTTTCTTTCCCCGCGCGCGCGTCCCTCTCCCCTTCTCTCTCTCTTTTCACTCTCCTCCCCTCCCCTGCCCACCGCCTCCTGCGTCCTCCTCGCGGCCGCCTCACCTCCCGGCCAGTGGCACGGCCCAGAACGGCCGGAAAACGCGCGCGATCTCCCCCCTGCGCGCGCCGCGCCGCTTCGACTTCCTCGGCCAAATCCGGCCGATCCGGCCACCAATTGGACCGGGTCTTGTGTCCAAAATCATCTACTCGGCGAGAGCTTTCCATAGACACCAAGAACGCCGAAATCCATCGAGCGGATTGTCCGATTTTTGCTCGGGAAGATTTTAGCCCATTTCGACTTTTGGGCTAGATTTCTCGAAAACCGTGAATCCCACGAGAAAACCGAGGCCACCAGCACGCTCCATTCGTCTAGAGCTTCGCAACGACATAAATTTCGAATTTTTCTGACACCGTTTTTCGGTGGGTCCCACGGAACTTCGCAGTGTATTTTCGAGCATTGAATGAGCTTAGAAAATTCTGAAAAATTTATGTACTAACCCCCGTGTTATGGGCTTCGTGTAGGTATCCTCGATTCGCGGAAATTCGGCGATTGACCGGTCCGCAAATTTGGGCGCATGCGGACGTTCTGGAAAAGTCTCCGAATTGGGCTGAGGTTTTGGCTAGCCCCCCATTGTCAGACGTCCCGAGCGCGTTCCAGAAGTCGGAATCGGCAAAGGTAAACCCGAACCTTGTTTTTACGTAATTTTCTAGTGCTTAAATAGGATTAAAAATCCATAAAATATTCGTGGTAGCTTAGAAAATTACGATTCTTTTTGCAATAGCTTAGTAATATTGCTAAGGACCGCGGGCAAAGTTTTATAATTTTTAGAACTTGTTTGGGCGCTTTTGCAAAAATGATCAATAATAAGGACTAAATTGAAATTTTGCGTATTGTGATGGATGATCGATTTGATGGGCCGGGAGGGTGTGTGATGTAATTGAACTGTTGATATATGGATTGTGAGTATAGAAGTGTGTTTTGAACCCTTTTGCAGGTTGGGTAGGTCCTAGGTATAGGGGAGACTCTGCCGGATTTTCGGCACGACTTAGGACGTAATTGGTCTTTTCTTTGTTTGTATTGAGTCAGATTGTATTAAATAAATGTAATATGATTGTCGTGAGCCGAATGACCTTCTTCCTCCGCCGCCACAGTAATTTGTCGTCAAGTTTGTGAGTAAAATATTAATTTTAATTGTAATTTCGATATTATTATATGTTCAGCATGCCCATGCATCACTTATATGCATATATTTATGTAGTTAAACTCTAGGCACGAATTATGTTGCATTCATAACTGTTAATGTGCCATGAATGTTGTTGTGGTAATTTGGAGCAGTGTGCGTGCGTTGGCGTGCGTGTGATGTGGTGTGGACTATGGATAGGACGGGGCAGTCACGGCTTGAGTAATTCGCTGGGACCCGATCCTTCGAGGGGTAGTCACGGCTTGAGTAATTCGCTGGGACCCGCGATTTGGTTATTAAGTGGAAGTCCGAGCTTGAGTAATTCGCTGGCACCAGGTTGGATTTAAGAGAGCTGTATAGGGGATCAGCTCCCATATGTTATGATTGATACTACAGGGTGTGTGAGTGCTCCAAATTACCTTTTTGATGTTATGATGTGAAAATGTTGTTTATGTTGCATTTCACTCTACAGGGTGCATTAGTTCAGATAGTTATAGAGATTATAGTTAAGATTGATATTTTACTCTCTGAGTCGAACGCTCACTCCTGTTCAAAAATTTTTACAAAGCTCTGAGGAGGATATTTATTCTGGGTTAACCTGCTTTTATACTTCGCAGGTTGTTTATCGATATTTGTGTAATTTTATTTACTCTTAGAATTTCCGCATGTATTAGCAGTAATTATTTGAATTTGGTCTGTAATATTATTATCATGTTGGACCTGTAAACTTAATATTTTAAGTCTGTTTTAATGGATTGGATGAAGGAGCTGAGCTCTCATTTATTATTATGTTGATGAGTATGTGGAGGGTGAGCTGAGCTCCCCAATGGATTGTTTATTGTGTTTACAGGTCGGGTGAGTCAAAAACTCCCCGTTGGTAAGTCCATTTTATGGCCGGACTCTGTCCGTTTGTTTTCTTGAAATTGGGCCCAAATGGGCCTCAGCATTGGGTAAATGAACAGTTAGGCTTACTACGGGCCTCGGGGGCTTTAGGCTGGCCCAGGTCCTAGTGCCGGTCCGGCCCATAGGTTGGGTCGTGACAACATCTGGGAAGTCTTTTACTGTGGATATGTCACATAGATCTGGCTTAGCCTGCCTAGTATCCACCACATGTGCTAGGTAGGTTTCACAGCCTTTTCTCATAAGTTTTCTTGCAACTGTGGCTGAGATGACATTGGACAAGAAATCTGTCCTTTCCCCCACAACTGTGATCTTATTACCCTTAGGAGTTTTCAAAGAAATTATCTTCAATTTACAATCAACCATTGCTTGATGACGTGACAACTAGTCCATTCCCAAAATCATGTCAAATTCATGGAAAGGTAACTCAATCAGGTCTGCCAAGAATTCATACCCCTAAATCCTTAACGGGCAACCCTTGTACACTTTGTTCACCACTACACTGTGGCCCAATAGATTAGTGACTAGAATGTCTTAGTCACTTTCCCCTATTAGTATTCCCCTTTCTATGGGTAAGTTGATACAGATGTATGAATGAGTAGATCCTAGATCCACCAATGCATGCACAGATGTATTGTAGAGGGAGAACGTACCCCTGATGATGTCCGGGGCATCTTGCTCCTCTTGAGCTCTCATGGCATAGGCTCTGGCAGGTGATCTGCCCTCAGGCCTCTCTGCTGGCTCAGATGCAGGCCTCTGTGATGGTCCCACTGCCTCAGATTTGCCATATTTCCTACCCCTTTGTGGTGCAGGAGCAGGTCTATCTACTTGTGTTAGAGCACCTGTAGTAGTTCTACGTGGACAGTTCCTCAGCTGATGCTCTATTGACCCACACCTTAAGTAGGCACCCATCACTCTCCAACACTCCCCCTTATGCCACTTCAGGCAATGTGGACATGCAGAAGATGCTGGGGCTGGTCCCCTGAACCCCATCCCTGGAGAGCTGCCCACTGATGGTGTGAACTGACCTCTCCTAGGGGTGAAGCGTGGCACAGGCCCTTGGGGTGACCACGACCTTGTGGTTGACCTGAACTCTATACAGGTGGACCTTTGAACTTCTTCCCAGGTGCAGGAGATGAGCTAGACTGACCCGAGCCCCTCTTCTGTCTCTCTCTTACAGTGCTCACTTATTCTAACCTTTTCAACTTTTATAGCAGCTTCCACTAACTTGGTGAAGTCTGTGATTCCCAAGGCAGTAATCATGATCTTTATGTTGTCATTTAATTCCTCTTCAAATCTTTTACACCTCTTAGCTTCATTAGGGACTATCTCCCTTCCATAACAACTCAGTCTGACAAATTCCTTTTCATACTCTGCCACTGTTAACTGTCTGTGCCTCAGGTTAATGAACTCTCTTCTTCTCTCTTCCAGGTATACACTACCCACATATTTCTTCTTGAATTATGAGAGGAAGAAGTCCCAAGTTATTATTTCTGGCTGTACTTCACTGGACACCGTATCCCACCATTCATATGCATCATCTTGCAACAGAGATACAACAGCTTCTAGATTTTATTCTGGAGTGCAGTGGAGTTGTTTTAAAACTTTGCCTATTCTGTTCAACCAATTTTTGGCTGCAACAGAATCATCTTCTCTCTTGCCAAAGAAATCCACTGCTCTGAATTTTCTCAGTCTTTCCAGATGTGATTTCTGCTGTGAAGGTGGTGGTGGTGGTGGCATTACCCCAGCCATTTGTCGGAAAAACTCGGCCATTTACTGGAACATGGCCTATGGAGGCTAAGCAGGCTCTGCTTGAGTCGAAGCGAGTTCTCCCGCCCTTTGCCTCGCCATCGTAGGTGGAGCATGACTCTCCACTTCCTCCTCAACTGCCCTCTGAGATGAAGGGTCCACATCCTATTTAACAAAGACAACAGCTCTGCATTAGTGTCACCTCGACTCTTACAAATGCAATGCATAGTATGGACTCAATCTAGGCCCAGAAACACCTAAACCGTGCTTTGATACCACTAAATGTGACACCCCTTACCCGTCTACAATGTAGCCGAGCAAGATATGCCACACAGTGTACCGGAACATCCTATTTTAATTCAATCATTTTTATTCTTCCTAAGTTATTTTTTTTTTCATAGTTATGAAGTACAATTTGTGAAATATAATTCATTTCAGTCATTTATTGAAATCATAAATTTATTTAGGTTCCGCAAATTTTATAGAAAATCTGGCAGAGTAGCGGCTAAAAATGGAGAAAACAGTTCTTCGGAACCTATGAAAAACACTTCCAATAATCATTTCCAATCATTCTCAAACTCTAATAACCATCAACATGGTCTCAACATTAGCAATCATTTCAAGTTCTCAACATTAATCCACAATTTCATTCAAATTCAAAATCAACTAAAATTTCATGAAGATATTCTCAAATTATATTAATTAACAAAATTCTTCAAAATATGTACATCAACATATGATTACATAAAATTACTATTTACATGAGTTCATAATTTACAAATCACAAACTACTACCTAATACAAAATGCAAAAACATAATTTCAAAAGGGACCTAAAGGTCCTACCACTGATGCACTGTAGATGAGAGGTGACTCTGATGCTAGGCAGATCTGTGACCTCACCCAGTCTGTGGTCTGCTAGGCTCCTGTCTGTCTCTCTAGAACCTATGCGTGGCAAAAAGCGACGCGCTAAGCAATAATGCTTAGTGGTGCCAATAATAAAATAAAAAGAAATAACAGAAAATAAATATGCAGTGTATGTTCTGATGTTTTATACAGACAATTTTTCGATCATTATTGATAATCTTATTTATTTTGTATTTGTTATATTCATAATTTTATTAAATTTATCCACTTTCATTTCTGGTTGCCCAAGTAACTTATACTGGATGACTGGACTGGATAAATGGGTAAATTGGCACTGGGTATCTAGTACCTCGAGCCGTCACACCATTAGTCACATATGCATCTCCCGGTGTGCAACAAAACAGCTAATAAGCTGTAATAACATTAGGCATAAGGCCAAGTATCAACACAATGTCAGAATAGCTAAAAGCCATAAAATCACAGAATGGCATAATGCCATGTGTAGTACTGCTAACTGAACTCTATTTGCATGCCAACCTATCTAAACCAATCTTGCTAGGTGTACTAGGGCATATTATACTTTTAAACTTTACAATTCTTGAAATTTAAGTTTAGGTGTTACTATTCATTTCATTAGTCAACTAAAATGTTGACTTTTGCATAGACAATAGGTACATTAGTTTTAATACTCCCAACATACCACATTTTGCATTTTAAAATCGTTGGTATTGGTTGCCAATACCATTTCTAAGCTTAATGTTAATTGTTCAAAATTTTCAGATTTCAAGCTTTGTGTTTACTATTACATTAGTCATTTTTGTAGTGGGAATTTGGCAAAGTGATCAACATGAAAGTTGTTCCTTTTTTTGTCTGTTACATTTCTTTTTTCGAATCACTCCATTTGGAGTTTTTTAGCTCAAGTTATGATCCAAAAACCACAACTGGCCGGATTACAAATTTTTCAGATTTTCTGGACTGACCAAATCTACAGTATTTTAAGCAGTGACTTTAGGTCACTTTTTGAATATGTTATGGTCATAATTCGGGTTAGGTTTCTCCTTGAAAGTTGTAGGTCTATATCTCAGCTTGTTGCTAGTAAAGGTTTAGGTTAATTGGACCTTTCTACACTGAGTTATGGCCAAATGACTAAATATTATTCATCTGATTATTTTGCCCAGGCAGAATGCAGGTCACCCGGATTAGGGCAATCTTTTGGTCAACTTGGTTTGGTTTTATGGGCATGGTTTCTTCACCAAAGTTGTGCCATTATGTGTCTAGTTTCATGCCCAATTGGCCTTGTACCAATTGAACCTATACAACTCCATTTATGGATGCCCAAACCTGCTAGACTCATGGTCGGTCCTGCAGGTCAGCCAAGGCAGCTTACCAATCTCAAATACCAAGCCACAACTCTCGTCATTTCCTCATCATACACAGTCAAATGGTCACTAATTGACCATTTAAACTTTCATTCACCAACACATGAATAAAATTTAAGTTTTATGCCTCAAACCCTAACCCCAACAACTAAAATTTTCATACACATACAATCCATAGTTTACAACACCAACATCATGATCAATGGCAGCCATACACAAAATTTTTAAAATAAATTGGCGCTAACCTTGACTTAGGCACTTTCCAAGGCTTAAAAACTTCACTTTCTTCCTTTCAAATTGCTTCCAAAAGCTTGTTCTAGTGGTAGGGATAATTTTTAATGAAGGCAAGTTAGAGTTTTGAGGTGGTTTAAGGTGGGAATTGAAGCTTTGATAAGCTTTCAATGGTGGTTGGGTATGGAGGAGAGGAAATGGCTGTTTTGGGTGAAGAAGATGAATCTGATTGCTTTTGATTATTTTTGTCTTAATTATCCCTTTTTAATAGGTTAACTTAATTGTGATTGGTGGGGAAAGGGTTGATGACATCATGTGATGTCAAAATTGTTATTTAATCTCATTTTCTTTCCTTTTCTTCTCTACTCATTTTCAATTTAATTTGTAGCAATATTTATTCATATTTTATGTCATAATAATTATTTACTTAACTGGAGAAGTCGGTCAAAAATCACCTCTGAAGGTGAAATAACTAAAATGCTCTCCGTTTAGCTTAACAGACTAAAATTGTCTGTACCGATTAAAATTTTTTTCTAAGCATTTTTTTGGCATTCTAATGCCATAGGAACCTCAATGACCCTTCTCTGGAGTCTCAAAATTTATTTTATGAATTTTCCTCCAGGTCTAGAGCTCCTAGTTGCGAGAACCGCAACTTCCTACTAGGTTACCCATCGCTTGGGCACTGGCTCATTTAACTTATATTTCTAAAATTTTTTCTAAATTTTTCTTACTAATATTTGAGTTAATTATGGTTCCTCACTTTAGTTTAAATATTTTTCCGGATGTTCTAGCTGTCCGGACCGACACTGGTCACCGAAACAGTGGAATGTACAGAGTTGCTACAGGGAGGGTGTTACAGAGGAGATGGTTAGAGTTGATAAAAGACTATGATTGTCTGATAGGCTATTAGCCAGGGAAAGCTAATGTGGTAGCTGATGCCTTAAGTCGTAAGACTATGGCAAGTCTACAGGTTACTCCTTTGTCTATGGTACATGAGTTGAGATCATTACATGCCAGTTTAGAGATTAATGATGAGGTGCAGACAGCAGTTGCATGGCGTGTACAGCCAGTGTTGATTGATCAGATCAGAATGGCTACTCAGAATGAAGAAAGGTATCAGAAGCTGTTGGAAGAAGTCCGACAGGGCAAGAAACCAGAATTCTCAATAAGAGATGACAGTCTATTGCTACACCAGGGCAGAATGTGTGTTCCTAATAATGTTGATTTGAGGCAGATCATTTTGAAGGAAGCACATGAGTCTCCTTTTTCCATGCACCCTAGTGGCACAAAAATGTATAGAGGGCTAAAGGAGCATTACTGGTTGATGGGTATGAAAAGAGATGTGGCAGAGTTTGTTTCCAAATGCCTAACTTGTCAGCAAGTGAAGGTAGAGCATCAAGTACCCACTGGGTTATTACATCCACTACTAGTACCAAAATGGAAATGGGAGAGAATAACGATGGATTTTGTGATGGGACTTCCGCGGACACAGAAGAGTCATGATGTAGTTTGGGTCATAGTTGACAGACTAACCAAGTCTGCTCATTTTCTGCCAGTACGGATGGACTACAGTTTAGAAAGATTAGCCAAGTTATACATTGATGAAATAGTAAGACTGCATGGAGTGCCAGTTTCCATCGTACTGACAAAGATCCTAGGTTCACTTCTAGATTCTGGGGTAGTCTTCAGAGAGCCCAAGGAACTAGATTGAACTTCAGTACGGCATTCCACCCACAGACAGATAGCCAGTTTGAGAGGATAATTCAGATCTTGGAGGACATGCTACGGGCTTGTGTGATTGAATTTGAGGGCAGTTGGGACATACACTTGCCTTTGATTGAGTTTGCTTACAACAATAGCTACTAATCAAGCATTGGAATGCCTCCATATGAAGCTTTATATGGCAGAAAATGTAGAACCCCGTTGTGTTGGGATGAAGTAGGTGAAGGGAAGATGATTGGGCCCTAAATTGTTCAGCAGACCGAAGAGAAAATCAGATTGATCAGTGATCGACTTAAGACTGCATCAAATCATCAGAAGTCCTATATTGATTTAAAGAGAAGGGATATTGAGTATGCAGTGGATGACAAAGTATTCCTCAAGGTTTCCCCTTGGAAGAGAATTATGAGATTCGGCAGAAAGGGGAAACTGAGTCCTCGTTTCATTGGGCCATATGAGGTTCTGGAAAGAGTAGGTCCTTTGGCATATCGATTGGCACTACCTCTAGAGTTGGAAAAGATACATAATGTCTTCCATGTGTCTATGTTAAGGAGGTATCGATCAGACCCATCTCATGTACTATCGGTAGAAGAAATTGAAGTAAATCCAGACCTCACATATGAAGAAAAACCCATAGAGATTCTGGCTTATGAGGTGAAGCAGCTACGGAATAAGCAGACACGTTAGTGAAAGTGCTGTGGAACCATCATTCGGGCCAAGAAGCTACTTGGGAATGAGAGGAGGATATGAGGAGACAGCACCCACAGCTGTTCAAAAATTGATACTAGGTAAAATTTTGAGACAAAATTTATTTTAGAGGGAGGGGGGGGGGGGCAGAATTGTAACACCCCTATTTGCAAAGCCTAGTATATTTCACTATTCCGGTGACTGGTGTCGGTCCAGACAGGTAAGAGGATTAGAACCACACTTAAGACAATTAGATAAGCCTTAAATACAAATAATTAGTAATTGTCAATTAGTTAAGTATAAATAAGAAAAATAGAACATAAGAGGTTAAATGAGCCGAGAGTCACAGCAATGGGTGACTTTCTCGGGAAGGATTGCGAGGTCGATTTAAACTCAAATTTCAAACCGTAAAATGTGATGCCGCGGTCCTTAGGACTATTGCGAACACAGTGGAAAAGAGAAAATCATAAAAAAGAATTGTTAAGTAGGTCAAATAATTAGGTCAGGGATCCGGAAGAAATATTGAATTACTTGCAAATCGAATTGAACCAGCGAGGGCAATTTGATCAATTCACCCCTAGAGCTGACTCCTGACTTAACTGTCCAATAAAATTAGAGAAAAGAAAATTTTAGGATCGAGAATTAAATGAAAGAACTATCAAAAAATTAATGAAAATGAAAAAAGAAAAGAAAAAAAAGCTTCATTTCATCATCTTGATGACATCACAAATGATGTCAAAATAAAAATTAATTTTTCCCAATAATTGGCCAAGTCAAATGGCTAACTTAAGAGATAAATGACATAAAAAAAAACAAAAAGAAAATTCATTTTCATCTTCCTCAACACATTTAGCCGTCCCTCATCCCTCTCTCATTTCTCTCACATATATTTCCTCCATTGAAGCTAAAATTCAAAGCTTCACAAACCCTAGAAATCCCCTAAAAATTTCACTAAATTATGATTAATCCTTGATTTAGCACCTTAGTTCAACTATTGATCAAGAAAAGGAAGGAATAAAAATAGAGATTTGAAGATTGGAAATTCAAAGAAGGAGGTTAGTGTTTTAACTTTCAATTTTCTATTTAAATGCATGCTTAGCTACTTAAATTAACTTAGAAATTAAAGAAAAGAAACAAATCAAACATGAGGGACCAAACATGAAATGTGTCCATGTTATAGATGAATAGGATTTGATAGGTTTGGATGCAATTAAATATGTAGGCAAGTTTGATTGAGAGTGTAGATAATGTTTATACACTTTGAGTTCATGATTTAAAGGTATTGAAGAATTAGGGTATTTAACCCTTAGGGTTTTTGAAGGAAAAATATGAGAATTAGCCAAATGATGTGTTTGACCTTGTTTGAGATGAGAAATGGTCATGTATGACCAATTGTGGTGTGTTGGAAGTGTTGAAACCAAATGGAAATTCAGATTGGTTATGGGCATTCTGTAGGCAGCATGACCAAGGTCCCTTTCAGGGACCAAAACTGAAAATTTACAAGCCCAATTGGTGTGAGGCCAATTGAGAATGAAGCTAGACACAAAATGACACATTTTTTATTTAGGAATTATGTCCAAAAAGTGACTAAAACCTAGTAAATAAATTGACCAAATCTGGACTTAGGTATTCTACCTTGTACAAAAATGACCAAATGAACGGTGTTTGTTCATTTGGCCATAACTTGGGCTAGGTAGGTCTAAATGACCTTAAATTTTACTAGTAGAAAGCTGAAATATAGACCTAAAACTTTTATGAAGAATACAAACCCAAATTATGCCCTTAACTAAGTCATTTAGCCACCCAAAGTTAGTGACCTAAAACTGCCAAAACCAATTTGGTGCCCAGAAAATCTGGGTAAGTCTAATCCGGTAGCCATAATTCAAATGGCTATAACATGAGCTACAAAACTCCAAATGGAGTGATTCAAAAAGGAGAATAAATTTAAGACATTAAGGAACAATTTCTATGAAGAAAACTTAGCCAAATTCTAACCGCAACATGACCAATGGAATAGTGCAACATAGGACACCAAAATTGAAATTTTGAAATTTTTCCTAAAAGACTTAAGTTTTGAGAAAACAACCAAAACTAACAAATTAGGTAACCAAAATGTGATATGTGGGTGAAGTTGGAATTCCCATACCTATTAAGCCCTAGAAAGTCAACAAATTAACTTGAATAATGTAGTGAATAGTAATCCCAAAATACAAATTTTAAAGAACGTCAGGTTTAGCATATTAAACCTAGGCAAAAGTGAATTTGAATTTATTTTTGGATTTATGATAAGTTATGATACTGAAACACTGTGAAACTGTGTGTTTCAGTGGAAAAGAATACCGGGAAAGAACCCGAGGGATCGAGTGAAGGCCAAGAGGCGACTCGTATAAGGTTTGTGCATAACATCAATATGCTTAAAAATTCATTTACAAAGTGCATGAATTGTGTATTATGCTTTTGTTTTGAATTGTTGAAAGTTTATTTGTGTATGTTTCAAATGGCAATAAATGTTTAGTAAATTATTAAGATAAGTTTTGAAATCACAGTGTCATTACCATATATTCAAACACCTCACTAGCATGACTAGTGGAGGAAATCAGTTTCGAATTTTGATTCCTTCTCTGGCTGAAGTGTTAAGGTGTGTGCCAGTAGAAGAAGAAAAAGAATGGGTTCCCATATATTTGAGCTAGCTAGTCCTGTGTTGTGACTTCTCCTTAGCCTCTGACTATTGAGATTAATCTGTTTCGAATGGCATGATATAACTGTGTGTTTTTATGAAATAGGTTTTGAGACTTTCGAAATGAAATTGTTTGGATTAAATGCATATAAATCATGTTTTGTATTTATTTCTCATATTTAGTTTAATTTTTGAATAAGTATGATTTAAATTCTGCATAAAGTTTATTTTAGTATGTTGTGCACCACTGAGTCCTAGTACTCAGTGATGGCTGTTATTGCTGTCGCAGATATAGAGACTAGAGGAGCAGCAGAGTGAGCTGTTGAGGATTGAGGAGCGAACTACTCTGAAGTTCTATTGTGTATATTTTATACCCTGATTGTAAAAAATTTGTTTTGATGTATGTAATGTATGTAAATGTATGGACATGTAAAATTGGTTATGAGCAGTTGTATAAAGCTTGTAATAAATTTTGGTTTGGATTTTTCTTAATGTAAATCTTTGTAATGATGTATATAAATTATTTTATCTTTAATGAAATATGAATGGAAGTATTTTGTATTAATTTGAATGAAATTGATTAATAGTATTTTGATGATTGTTGAATTTTGAAAATTGATAAATGATGTTGAAATTGATTGGAATGGTTGTGAAATTGATGAAGTTGTTGAGACAAATAATTGGAAGTGCTTTTTTTTAGGTATTTGAAGAACTATTTTCTCAAAATACAGAGGACACTCTATCGAAATTTTTATAAAATTTACGGAAAAATAAAATGTAACCAAAATTTTTACTAATGTTAAATCTTCGAATAAATGATTTTAATATCTATTTGAAAATGCTCACCACTTATAAAAGTAAAATTATTTTAAAATCCCTTATAGGGTACTTAATGAGTTATCGGTAGGTGAAGTTTGGTAGTTCATTAGGTATTCTACGGGATCATGTTATATCTTACAAAGGGGTAAGGTGTGATAATAACACATCTTTTTCCCTAAGAAAGTTCTGCTAGAAATAAACATTGTGTTTGAAGCACTATATTTGATGCTTAATTCAACAATATTTGACCAAAGGTGCTTAATAATAACACAAATAGTTATTGCTCCCCATGTTTTCAGGCAATCATGGACCAAATGAAAGTAATTACCGATTCTTCTTTCTATTAGTATAGCTTTTTATTCATTACAATTAACCTTTTTAATTAACATCTATAGCAGAATCACACTGAAAAAATTTTTCATTTGATTTAAGTAATAGTTTCAACATACCTTTAAGGTTCTAGAAAATCACAATAAAGATCCACACACTTTCAAGGCATCTAAACATGCCCTATGAAGACCCACAAAAGGAACTCAAGGTACAATTTGATGTCTCATGTGTTTTTGTAACACCCTAGGCAAATCCCACACCGGCAAAACACGGGAGAGATGCTGGGTTTATAAGTTGGTGGTTCGTAACCCTTAGTGACGTGTTTTAAAACCGTGAGGGCTTTGGCCCAGAGCGGACAATATCAATAGTGGGCCGGGCCATTACATTTGTGGTATCAGAGCTGCTCCGCGTGCAACCTTGAGCGATGGTGGGGCAAACCTCAGCGAGGACGCTGAGTCCCATAAGGGGGTTGGATTTTCACACCCTAGGCAAATCCCACACCGGCAAAACACGGGAGAGATGCTGGGTTTATAAGTTGGTGGTTCGTAACCCTTAGTGACGCGTTTTAAAACCGTGAGGGCTTCGGCCTAGAGCGGACAATATCACTAGTGGGCCGGATCGTTACAGTTTTAATTTTTCTACTTGATCTCAAATGTGTTAGACCTATTCGAAATGCCAACAACCAAAACTCCATTTGAAACAGGCTTGCTTCCATATGATACAATGGAAGCAAAGGAGTAATTGAAATAATTCATGATGTGATGACTATTCTAATGCAAAGCATTCAGACCTCTAAAGATGTCTATCATCATAAATGGAACAAGATTACTACTGTTCTAGGCACAGAACATAATTTCTAAGTCAAGCTCTTAGATTCATGAACACCATTGATTCTTTTCATTGTGAGGTGAATAGCATCAGGAAAAAAAAAAGATATATATATAGCAGCTATTGTTGACTTTTTTCTTTGTGAGGTGAATAGGGAAAAAATAAATTGATTTTTTTTATTGTGAGGTGAACAGGGGAAAAAGAAATTGATTTTCAATTTCTTTCATTGGGAGGTGAATAGCATCTCTCTCTCTCTCTCTCTCTCTCTCTCTCTCTCTCTCTCTCTCTCTCTATATATATATATATATATATATATATATATATATATATATATAGCAGTTATTTCGTCATTGTGAGGAAATGGAACATTCACTCATAAATGGAATTTTATGGAATTAGTTGATGTCTATCGTCATAAATGGAACATTCAAGAACATATATATATATATATATAGCTATTGTTGACTTTTTTCTTTGTGAGGTGAATAGGGAAAAAATAAATTGATTTTTTTTATTGTGAGGTGAACAAGGGAAAAATAAATTGATTTTCAATTTCTTTCATTGGGAGGTGAATAGCATCTCTCTCTCTCTCTCTCTCTCTCTCTCTCTCTCTCTCTCTCTCTCTCTCTCTCTATATATATATATATATATATGTATATATTCTTGAATGTTCCATTTATGATGATAGACATCAGCTAATTCCATAAAATTCCATTTATGAGTGAATGTTCCATTTCCTCACAATGATGAAATAACTGCTATATATATATATATATATATATATATATATATATATATATATATATATATATATATATATATATAGCAGCTATTGTTGACTTTTTTCTTTGTGAGGTGAATAGGGAAAAAATAAATTAATTTTTTTTATTGTGAGGTGAACAGGGGAAAAAGAAATTGATTTTCAGTTTCTTTCATTGGGAGGTGAATAGCATCGGAAAAAGAAATTGATTTTCAATTTCTTTCATTGGGAGGTGAATAGCATATATATATATATATATAGCAGCTATTGTTGACTTTTTTCTTTGTGAGGTGAATAGGGAAAAAATAAATTAATTTTTTTTATTGAGGTGAACAGGGGAAAAAGATATTGATTTTCAAATTCTTTCATTGGGAGGTGAATAGCATCGGAAAAAGAAATTGATTTTCAATTTCTTTCATTGGGAGGTGAATAGCATCTGTATATATATATAGTAGTTATTTCGTCATTGTGAGGTAAACAGGAGAAAAAGAAATTAATTTTTTCCTTTGTGAGGTGAATAGCATCAGGGGAAAAGAAATTGCAGTTAAGATATATATATGCAGCTAAACTGAAATCATAATGTATGAGTTCATGATTTGAGTTTAGAGTTGCTACCTTTCACTCTTTATTCATAAGTAGTGCGATCACATATTATTAGAATTAAATTAAATTCAAAACTAAAAAAAAGAGAAACAACAGTAATATAAATAGAATTAAAAATTAGAAAATCATACATTTTTGACTCAATAAGGGATAATGTGATGCACTTTAATGTCACAAATTAATTCTACCTTGAGAAGAAATTAGAATTTCAATTGACAAGCTCAAGAAGGAGACACAATGATGGCACAGAAATTAAAAAAAAATCACAGCTTCGATGAAAATAAAAGCAAGAAAATAAAATAAAAAAAATGACAGATTGAAAAGAAATCGATATTTTGATTCAAATAGGAGGAAGAAGATAATACAGTGAAGGACACTGCGTAAATATTAAAGTAGGTATATTTTAGTTAAACAATAAAAAAATATATAGAGCAGTTTTAAACAGCTCCTATTTTAGAGTTGATAGAATCTGCAGTTGATAGGTATACTATCAGCTACCTTTCAGTTATCAATTAATTTTTAGAGTTTTACCAAACACTTTAATTTAGCTATTTGGATACCTATCAGCTATCAGCTGCATCCAACAGCTAAACCAAACACCCCCCCTTATCCTTATTCCAGCAGTCGAGATAGCTTATTGCTAACTGCATATATATTGAATGTTGAATCTAAGAGACCTAATTCAACTCCCTTCCCATTATATATGTAATAAAAAAAGTGTCATCTTTATTGCTGAATTGACCTGAAAATGAAATGTTTGCCAAGCCATACTGTGATAAGTTTTCATTTATTATTTTAAGATTACTTTTACTTCATGAAAAATTACTTACATATGAAAAAATATTTTTTATAAAAATATTTCAACTTAATTTAACTTTTTTATTGAGAAAATTTTAATTTTAAAATTAGAAAACAAAATACATAAAGCCATGGGCAAAATTCAGAAATCCACTATGCTCTATGCTTAATGTTTAAATAGTGGAAAGAATTCATCATTAAATGAACAGGATCTTAACTCCCTACTCAAGCCAGGATCTTAACTCCCTACTCAAGCTATGACTCTAATATTATTAAATTGAAATTTTATTAATTTTAAATAAAAAATAAAAAATTTTAATTTAATATTAAATTTAAATATTTGATTATTTGAAATTCAAAACTCTGCCGAATTCAAGGTCAAAACTGCAAAAATATTTTTGGGCCAGTCCACTAAAAAGTAAAATTATTTTGGGTCAGTGAAAGAACCTAGTTTCATCCGTGCCAGACCTTGATTATTAGATGGCCCAAAAACCATGAAGGCTTTGCAGCAGATGGACATAGGGGTGAGCACTATTTGATTCAAACCGAATAAATTAAATCAAAATATTTTAATTCAGTAATTTGATTCAATTTTTAAGATAAATCCGTTCGATTCGATTTAGTTTTATATTATAAAATTTCAGTTATTTCGGTTTGGCTTTATTTTGAAGAGAAAAAAAAATTGGTTAAATTGAACTGAACCGAATAGTTTTATTGATTTTTAAATTGATTTATTTTTATGAAAAATTTATAAATTATATGTAATTTTATGTATATAAATTGTTTAATTTCATTGATTAATGGTTATTAGGTTCAAATCAAAGTCAAAATCAGACCAAATAACTTAAAAATCAAGTCTAAATTAAAAAATAATAAAAAATAAAAATTGATCGGTTTGAACTGAAATAGAGTGATTCGATTCGATTTGATTTTTCATCCATTTTGGTTCGATTCAATTTCTAAAATATTTAATTCAATTTTCATGATTTGGTTTAGTTTGGTTTGATTCAATTAGGTTCAGTTCAATTTAAACCAAATGCTCACCTCTAGATGGAGGTTAGCAGATTACTGAGAACCACAGTGGTGGTGGTGGAAAGAGTTGGAAAATTAAATGAAAGAAGGATTTTTTTTAATGATTATAATAAATTTAATGAAAAGTTTAGTGATTACAGATGAAATTAGGCCGTTTTTCTCCGCCTCTGTAATGACTGTTGATTTTATATCTACAAAATGTTAGCGAACTATTCAGCCCTCCAACAACTAACAAGAGCTGGCCATTTACAAATCAAAACAATACAGATGCCAAATTATACACTCACTTCCTTGCCAAATGTCAAAGAAGCTGCTTCACTAGAAGCCTAGACTCATTAAATCAGCCACCACTTGTAAAAAATTTAGCTTCATCACCAACACGTGTAAACTTCTGCTTAGGAAATTTCATTCATCCCTCTATCCTACCCATTTATATGCTCCATTCCAGGGTGCAACTCTTTGCAAATAATCCAAAAGCTTCTTCTTACTCTGTCACTCTCTTTCTCAGCCTCTATTTTTAAAAACTGACAAAAAAATGGGCCAACAAGCACGATAAACCCAATTTGACCGATATCCCATCAAGTACCATGACGTTTTCAATGTTCAGGAAGATCTGGCCTCTAAAACTTTTGTACCGAGAGACGCGGCCACCATGTAGGCTATTGAAAACTTCGTCCTCAGAGAGATCTGGAAGGGTGGACTGGCCTCCGCTAAGCAATCCGCTGCAAGAGTGAACATGAGAGAAGGTATCTGTTGGGAATATACAAGTTTAGAATTCTCACATCAGAAAAAGATAGGATGAGTGAGAGACATATAAGTAGAAATGACCCATAGACTCATTATCTTAAGGTTTTGGGTTGGATGTGGTGTCAAGCCCATGAGTGTATTCTTTCATAAGACCCATCAAGAAGGATTCTCTCTAGGTGCTTTGGGTTCCCCAGATCTCTAACAAGTAAGAGCTTTACTTTGGCAAGCGACGAGTATAGAAATGGTGGTCAATGATTCTCATGATGCTCTGACACTTGGATGAAAGAGTCAGGAGACTTCTAGTAGGCCAAATGGAGCAGGAAGACACTCTTCTGGAGAAGAGCAGGCCGATGGAGTGGGAACTCTAGATACACGTGATGGTGGAACACGTGATGGCTATGACATGGCTCTTAGAGGTGTATGCTCGAGTGGGTTTTGTGGAGTAATTTGAGCTCTTGGTGACACCGTAATATTTGAGTTAAGAAAAAAGGCTTTCGTTTAAGGGGAAGCAGTCCCAGTAAGCCTAATGTAGATGAAATTCACACTTGAGAGGGAGATTATTGGGAATATACAAGTGTGAAATTCCCACATTGGAAAAAAAACAAGATGAGTGAGAGACATATAAGTGGAATGACCCATAGACTCATTGCCTTAAGGTTTTGGGTTGGATGTGTGTCAAACCCATGAATGTGTTCTTTCAAAAGACCCATTAAGAAGAATTCTCCCCAGGTACTTTGGGTTCCCCAGATCTCTAACAGTATCATTAGCCGTAATGATGCCAGCGACGCTGTCAGAGACCCTGCACGAAAGTTTCAGAAAGAAATGTTGGTGATGACAGTATTATAACTGAAAAAATATCTGGACAGGTTTAATCATATATTATTAGTAGTATGCGCTAGAGCATATCATTTAGCATGTATCTTGTACATATTTTATTAATAAAAGACATTTTCACTTTTCTGTTTACATAATATATTTACGTGTAATAGAAAAGGTCCATTGATATTTTGTTAGAAATTCTATTCTTAAGTTGTTAAGAATATGAGTGACAGTATTTCTAGCACAAAGTATCATAAATAGGTTCACAATCGAGGATACTTCACAATAAGGACATGACTTATCCAGAAAGATTGTAATAATGTTTGTTCCTAAGTTATTTATATGAGATGTAAATAAGATGGAATGGTGAGTCTCATGCCATATAACAAACATGATAGGCATCAGTGACACTTATGGCAAGCACATGGAGCTTACTCTTGTCAATGCATTGTCATAAATTATATCAGTGCATATAATCTTTAGACCTAAGATAACGCAGTTATCTTGTATATAGGTGGTTTGAGTTTGATACTGCTTTCATACTTGTACTGTGTATGGGTATATGGGAATGTGTTGGCTCCTACTAGTTATATATGGAGGTAGGTATTGATCAAGATAGAATCTGTTCCTGTAAGTAAAAAGGGATAAAATCCTATGTTCATTTAACTATTCTTGATGTTTCAAGTTCCTGGCCAGGACAGATAGATTTATTCAGAAAAGAGTTTCTGATGAGAAAAATCTTTTAATCAAGAATTGGAATTAAAAGAGAACATAATATTCATAGCAAATGAGTTTTGACATAAACCATGACTCCAGCTCGAATTATGATTGTGTAACAAAGAGATTCTAGTGCATGGTAACATATGATTATAGGTTCATTTAAGGTAAACCTTATTATTAATTAGGTGGACATGGCATGCTATGCTAGGTGTTAACCATGGTCTATGAGGTACATAAAATGATTTAGAGATATCATTTATGGTAAGAAAGAGTTTTGATAATATTAAGAGTCGATATCATGTCTCATTGCCAATTAGTGATAAGCCTAGTAAGTCACACACATACACAAGTAATCACCAAATTAAATATGATTTAATTAATTAATTAAAGAGTTTAATTGATTAATTAAATAGGTTTGGTTTGCAATTAGATTGCAAAGTCTCTAGCATGACTTGAAACCAAATATAGGTTATTGGATGTATAGTATAAGTTAAATTTATATTTAAAGTGTTTAAATATGAATTTAATTAATGAGAAATTAATTAATAGAGATTAATTAATTTATTTATATTAGATATAAATTGATTAGAAGAAGTAAAATAATTATTTTGGGTTAAGAACTCAAAATTAAGACACAGGGACATTTTAGTCATTTCACAGGGTAACATGTGGCAACATGAGATGGTGACACATGGCACTACACATAAGCTTGCCAAATGTCTTTTAATCATGTAAGATGATCAAAGTCAATATTAAATATAGGTTTGACACTTGGCACAATGTGATTGGGTCAATTAAACCTAGAGCTAATCAAAAGGTGACATGTGGCAAGGGTTTTAAGTGGTGACCTAGCTATATAAGTGTAAGGATGAAAGAACAAATTACACAAGCTGCTGCCTTTCTCTTTGTGCCACCACCTTGGAGACCTCTCCCTTCTCTTCTTCTTCATCTCTCATCAATTAAAAGAGATTAGCAAATAATCTCTTGAATTAAAAATACTAAAAATTGTTTCTAGTGTTCTATTTACATCTCTAATCTCTCAAAAGGCAAAACTAGATTTTCTAATTCAAAGAATAAGCTTTAGAAGCTGTTCAAGGGCTGCCATAGGTGATCTTGGTATGGACAAGCTAGAGGGACAACATCTGGTGTCCTAAAGACGCATCCCAAAGGTGCCAAACACACTGCAGTGCATCAAGAGGTTAGTGCACTTGTTCTTAATCTAATCTAGGGTTCTAAAATTAATCTGATTAATTCTAAAATCTTAAATGGAAAATATAGATCCAAAAACATATTAAAAGAGTTTTAATATACTGTTTATCATTGTAATCAAATAAATAAAAATGAATCTTGCATGATGCATGTGACCCTAGATGAAAATTTTTAATTTCAATGATTTAAACTTATATTTTTTATGCTTCCGCTCCTTCAATTGGTATCAGAGCCACTATATTTGCCATTTAGATTGTTGATTATATGATTTAATTATGTGGTATAATCATGAGATGATAGATCTATTGCTGGTTGCAAGAAAGCTGGCAACTTGGGTGATGAACACAATCAATGGTGCGCATCAATGGACTCCAAAGTGGTGCGCAAGGTTTGCCTTAGAATCTGCAATTGTTACATGTTCTAAGGTTCATCCTATGACTAATTAAAATGTTTAATTAGTTGTTTTAATCACACAATTAAATTGTGATCCAGATCTGAATTTTAAAATTTTTTTGAATGTGATTCAAATCTGAATTTTTAAAGTTGTTTGAATGTAATTCATATCTAAATTTTAAAAATTGTTTGAATGTGATTCAAATCTGAATTTTTAAAGTTGTTTGAATGTGATTCAAATCTGATTATTTAAAAGTTGTTTGAATGTGATTCAAATCTGAATTTTTAAATTTGTTTGAATCATATTCAAATCTGGGTTTTTAAGTTGAATATGAGATATTCAATTTAATTTAAGTATGTATGTTTTATTTAATTGTTAAATAGTGATATGCGTGATGGATGATCATGGACTATAAAAAACCAATGTGATTGGATTTATTTCTTTTATGTTTCTTTGGGTTGTAAATTAATTAATTAGTTTAATTTATTTTGGGCATGCATTATTAAGGTTGTAATAATTTTGGGCTATAATTTCATTTATTTAGTTCTTGTAAATTCATCTTGGTATGCCAAGGATTACTATGTAATATTGGATTGCAAGAAGATCAAGGAGGTCAAGAGCATTGGTGGGACCAGTGGGAGGAATTCAATATCAAGTGTTGATTATGTACTTCTTCAGTAACTCTTATAATATGAATGAATGAAATGCACCTAGGAATGCCCTAATTCAATTCTTGGTGGCTCAGAATTGAATCTCTTAGAAAGTTCATGATCATACCATATTTACTGTTTATCTATGAATGCATGTGATGTATGGGAATGTATGCAACTATATGATATATGCATGCTAAATGGATAATATGCAAAGTGAGACCTTAATAGTAATTAGGACGACCACAAAATCTTCCAAACAAATAATTAAGTTGGAAATGCTATAATTAAAGTAATTATAACATAGGCCCTCCATTGAGGCAATTATTTTAAGAAATTTTAAATACTTGCATAAAATACAATTAATTTAAGAGATTTTCTTAAGAATAACTGTTAAGCATAAGATGTTGTAAATATGTAAATAGTTTGGTGGCCAATATTGAATGTACCTGAGGACATTAAAATTATTTGCATAATTACTGGCTCAATGAGATCAACTTAACTAATAATGGATATACCTGAGATTTTAAGCATTAGGGGCTAGGTAAAGGATTGAACCTCACATGAGATGTGATGGGCAAGGAGTTGCTCACTTATAGTTTATTGTAATTCCAATAATGGATGTACCTAAGGATGATCAATAAAATTATAAGAATTCAATCACCCACTAGAAATCCATCCAACTAGAATTTCCGTTTTCTACTTTGGAAGTGTAGGATTCGCTAAGTTAGTGGGGGGACCAATTTGATTAAAAGATCATAATCATTTGGTTAATTACATGATACATTTACTAATTAATCTAGTTATTTTCTGCAGTTAATTTTCTGATAATAATGAGCACAGAACAACCACCACCATCCAATATCTTTGCAAGCATACTTGATCGCAATAGGTTGATAGGACCTAACCTGTCTGATTGGCTAAGAAATTTGAAAATTGTCCTAAACCTTTAACATATAGGATATGTTCTAGACTCAAATGTTCCTGGTTCCTTACCTCCAGAGGCCACTCAAGAGGAACATGAAACTTTGGACAAGTGGAAGGAGCATGATATGAGAGCTAAGTATTACATGCTTGCTTCCATGAGTAATGAGTTATAGAAGTAGCATGAGAACATGCAGAGTGCGAGTGAGATCCTCATTCACCTACAAGAGTTGTATGGTGAGCACAACAGGAATGCTAGGTATGAGATATCTAGGCAGCTATTCTGTAACGCTCTCACCATAGGTAGTCCGTACATTTTACTGTTCTGACGACTCATGTCTGTTCGGACAGTCAAAATGTCTGAAACTACACCTAAACTATAGTGAGGAGGCATAAATTGAAGAAATAAATGTTAAGAAAATATAGGAAAAATTTAGAGAAAAATAAATTAAAGTTTAGAGGATTTATAAATTGGTACAAAAATAATAAAAATAACCCGACATGCATTATGAAGGGCATTTTGGTCATTTCACTCTCAGAGGTGAATTTTGACCTAAATATCAAAATAAAATTTAGAGAATAAAAATAATTAACATAAATTAATAGTATGAGTTGAATTAGGAAAGAATAAGAAAAGAAGAAGAAAAGAAGAAAAGAAAAATAAGCTTATAAAAATTTAAAACAAAATTAAAGTATAACATATATGGAATATATAAATACCCACAAAGGACAAAAGCTACCTAAGTCAACTTCTCCCTCATCTCTTCCCTCTCATTGCCGACTGCCCATGCTCCCATTTCCTCCATTGATATTCAAACTTCCAAGCTTGATTTCTCAAGCTTAATGCACCCAAAACTCATAGCTCACTTTACAAAAAATACTTCCCACACACTAAGGAAGCTATAAATACCAAAAAGAAGCAAGGAAAGTGAAGTTTAACAAGTTACAAAAAAAGGTTAGTGCTCAAAACTCTTAATCTCTTCTTTAAGCATGAAAATCATGCTAAACCAAGTGAAGATTTACATGAAACTAAAAAGAAAAATTTGGGAAAGAAACCCTTGAATTCGGCAGCCCTAGAGGAACAATGAAAATGATGGATTTTGTTGGTTTTAGTTTAGTTAGGGAAGTTAATTAACAAGGTATTATATGTGGAAATTGATTTCATGGTTATATATGTGAATTTGATGTTTGAAATTAGGGTTGTACACTTGAAAGTGGGGATTTTGTGACATTTTTGAATTTGACCTAATTGTGTTGAGATTGATGATAATAGAAGTGACATGTATGCTTATTTGGAGTTTGGAGAAGGAGGAGATTGAATTTTGGGAGTGTCAAATTTTCTGCAGGTTGGGACTCAATGAGTCCAGTGTGTTTGTTAAACCCTAACTGACAATGTGTGACTCCAATTGGTATGAGGCCAATTGGAGGTGTTTTGGGACATCCAAACCTTCATTTTTCAAGTAGAAACCCTACTCAAATTCTGTCAAAATCATGACCAATTCTCTGCCCAAACTCGAATGACCAAACACTGAAACCTAGAAAATGACCAAATAAACAGTACGTGTTCATTTGGTCATAACTCTCTCTATACTGATCCAAATGACCTCAAATTTCATTAATGGAAAGCTTAGAAATAGGGCTACACTTTTCATGAAGACCACTTGACCCAGTTTTTCCTTTAACCAATTCAAATTGTTAGCACAAACTGTGTCACTAAAACTGCCAACCCAGAAAATGACCAAATGAACAGTACGTGTTCATTTGGTCATAACTCTCTCTATACTAGTCCAAATGACCTAAAATTTCATCAATGGAAAGTTTAGATATAGGGCTACACTTTTCATGAAGACCACTTGACCCAGTTTTGCCTTTAACCAATTTCAATTATTAGCACAAATTGGGTAACTAAAACTGCCAACCCAGAAAATGACCTGTTCATTTGGTCATAACTCTCTCTATACTGATCCAAATGACCTAAAATTTCATCAATGGAAAGTTTAGATATAGGGCTACACTTTTCATGAGTACCACTTGATCCAGTTTTTCCTTTAACCAATTCAAATTCTTAGCACAATTTGAGTCACTAAAACTGCCAACCCAGAAATTGTCCAAAATACTGTTCCTTTGGTATTTTGACCATAACTTGAGTTCTATAACTCCAAATTCAATGATTCAAAAAACTGAAATTTAAGTTTAAACATAGAGGAGCAATTGTTAGGAAGGAAGTGTGACTAAATAGATATACCAACCTAGTCAAATTTCCAGATAAAGATAACACATCAACATGAACCTAAAGAAAGGTTCATGGGAAAAATGCTATATATGATAATTAAAATACTCATAAGGAAAAATTAAATATTAAAAATGATATGAATATGTAAATTGGGACTAATGTTCTATTAATATGAAATTAATGGTACCAATGAACAGTACTAGAAAATAGTAACAGTGAATAGTGCTAAATTAATTAAAAATGTTTAATTGCCCATAGTATACCTAGACTTATTTATTTAGTTTGGATAAATTAGTATACCAATTAGGGACTACAGATAGCAGTACTGCCTACCGAGAAAATTATGAACTGACAATATATGTCTGGTATGATTGTTCTATAGGCTATATGCTTACTTACTTGCCATTGTACCTACTTTATTTCTGGCTTTACAAGCCCGATAAAGAGTCTCGTGCTCGATACCGCCTCGTGCTCGACAGGACCTATCTTTGGATAGACATATGACTGTCTAACCAGTATACACCCGTGCATCCAGCTTTTATAATTTATTATAGGTTTCTTGGGCATTAATAAAAATTAATTAAGACTTAAAATACAATAAGTAATCATAAAAGATCCTGATAATATTAATTATTTTCAAAGAGCAATAAAAATATAAAAGACCCAGAAATTATGAGTTGCAGATATTATTTCAAATTGTTAAATTATTGTTATTATAAATTATGCACCACTAAGCGTTATGCTTAGCGCGTTGGTTTTCCATCGCGTAGGTACTGGAAATCAGTCCCTGCAGCCGCAGCAACAGTACCAGTAGTGCACTGACAGAGCTCTGACCATATCTGCCACTGTCCAGAGTCACTTCACCGATCTTTTGTATTTTGGTAGGGCCCATGTATAGACTAGTATTTTGGTTCATTATGTTTAGTCATGATGTAATTACTAGTTTATGATGTATTTCATTTTGGACTTGAAATTAAACTTGAGATTGAAATGAAAACTTGTAATTTATTATCTATCAATTTTCATATGAATTCAATAGATGATACTTCATTTTGAGATCTCATAAATAGTTGTGAATGATATGATAAAAGAGAATATGATATGGAAATATGTGAGATGACTATGAATATGTTAACAGGTGATAGTGAAAACCCGCTAGATGCTAATAAAACAGAGGAGGATCTCTCCGGGTCTCCATAGAAATAAGATATAAAAAAAAAAAATTTTCTACACATAAATTACTTGATTTAAATAACATTAAAATTTATAATAGACATGACAAGACAAGATAGGGTGCTCTGGCACCGAATGTGGCACTCATCGCTCGGCTACACTGTAGACGGGTGAGAGGCGTCACATTTAGTGGTATCAGAGCAGAGGTTTAGGCGGTCCTAGACCTAAATTGTTAGAAATAGATAGAGTGCATCACATGCATGGGCCTTTAAATAGAGCCGAGATGACACTAATGCAGATCTGTTTCTTTGTCTGTTTTATAGGATCGATGGCATCTGATCCTTCAGAGCACGGATCTCCAGGACCGATAGAGGAGGAAGTAGAGAGTCACACACCTACTCCTAGTCGGGGGAGAAGTGGTAGTAGAGCAGAGTCATCTCGAGGTACTGTGAATAGGGCACAGCAGGCCTTCTATGAACAGATGACACAGCTGTTCCGTCAGATCATCGGTGCCATTCCCTAGCCACAACCACCTCCACCTCCATAACCACAGCCACAGCCACAGCCACAGCCACCACCACCACCACCTGTACAGCCACCTCCACCCCCACAGCCATAACCTGTACATAGATCTCCACTAGAGAGACTGCGAAAATATGGGGTAGTTGACTTCAGAGGTAAGAGGGATGATGATCCAGCTGCAGCAGAATATTGGCTGGAGAGGACAGAGAGGGTATTGTAGCAGTTGCACTGCACCCCAGAGCAGTAGTTGGAGTGTGCTCTGTCACTACTATAGGAGGATGCATATAGATGGTGGGTGATAGTATCTAGAGTGGTACAGCCTGCACAGATCACCTGGGATTTCTTTCTGGCTGAATTCACAAAGAAATACATCATTCATGTGTACTTAGAGGTCAGAAGGAGAGAATTCCTAACACTGAGACAGAGGCAGCTGACAGTCTCCGAATATGAACGGGAAATCATGAGACTTAGTGGATATGCATTGGAGTTGATGTCGACAGAGGTTGATAAATGTAGAAGATTTGAGGATGGACTGAATGACAACATCAGGTTGATAGTGACATCTCACCACTTCACAGATTTCTCTCTGTTGATAGCATCAGCCCTTGATGTGGAGAGAGTTAGAAATGTAGAGCAGTCCAGAAAGGATAGGCAACGCAAAAGCGGTTTTGGGTCTGGTCAGTCCGATTCAGCAGATACAGGTAGTAAGAGGCCCAAGGAGTCTCAGGGTCAGACTCAGGGTCGGGGTAAGAAACAAAAGTCTCAGTTTGTTCCAAGGAGATGAGGAGGACAATCTGGTGCATCAGTGGTTAGTTCACCTAGTGCAGCTACACGGGGATCAGCCCCACCACTTGCTTGCGTACATTGTGGTAGATCCCATAGAGGAGAGTGCTGATTGTTAACGGGTGGATGTTTCAGATGTGGGTCTATGGATCACTCCCTGAAGGATTGTCCACAGAGGAACACTAGTGCTCCCACTGCTCCACCTCAGATAGAGAGTGCGCCCCACCGGCCACAGAGGGTAGGAGACTGCGAGGCTGTCTGACTAGCACATCACAGAGGCCTACTACAGAGACAGTCCAGAGGCAAGAGATTAGGGTAGCACCTCGTGCTTATGCCATGAGAGCTCGAGATGAGCCAGAGCTAGCTGATGTCATTAGAGGTACATTTTCCCTTTATGATTTGCTAGTATGTGCATTGATTGATTCAGGTTCCACACATTCATATGTGTGTATCACACCACCAGTTGATAGAGGGGTACAAGTAGAGGAGCTAGAGGAGGACATACAAGTCACAAACCCTTTAGACCATAATGTCATGGTGAAAAAGGTCTACAAGGGTTGTCCTCTGAAAATACAAGGGTATGAGTTTTTAGCTGACTTGATTGAGCTACCATTCCATGAGTTCAATGTGATATTGGGTATGGACTGGTTATCACATCATCAGGCGATGGTAGATTATCGGCTAAAGAGGATGTCACTACAGACAGTAGATGGGGATGAGGTTACAATTGTGGGTGAAGGAATGAGTTGTCTTTCCACCATCATATCAGCCACAACAGCCAGGAGATTGATAAGAAAGGGCTGTGAGGCTTTCTTAGCACATGTGGTTGACACCAGGAAGACTAGCCCAAGCATGCAGGAGATCCCCACTGTATGTGATTTTCCGGAAGAGTTGCCGAGTTTGCCACCTGATAGAGAAGTGGAGTTTGCTATAGAGGTTATGTCAGGTACTGCACCAATGTCCATTGCTCCATATGGGATGGCACCTACTGAACTGAGAGAGTTGAAATTTCAGTTACAGGAGCTACTAGACAAGGGCTTCATACGCCCTAGTGTGTCACCCTAGGGAGCACCACTGCTATTTGTGAAGAAGGACGGTACCCTTCGGCTATGTATAGATTATCAGCAGCTAAATAAGGTGACTGTTAAAAACAAATATCCTTTACCTAGGATAGATGACCTGTTTGATCAGTTCAGGGGAGCTGGAGTATTCTCCAAGATAGATCTCAGATCAGGCTATCACCAGTTGAGAGTAAAGGAGACAGATGTTCCTAAAACTGCTTTCAGGACCCGGTATGGATACTATGAGTTCCTAGTAATGCCATTTGGGCTAACAAATGCACCAGCAGCTTTCATGGACCTAATGAACCGCATCTTTCATCTCTACTTAGATCAGTTTTTTGTGGTCTTTATAAATGATATATTGGTGTATTCTAAGAACCGGGAGGAGCATGATGAACACTTGAGAGTAGTACTACAGACACTGTGAGAAAAGCAGTTGTATGCCAAGTTATCCAAGTGTGACTTTTGGTTGGATGAGATATCCTTTCTTAGACACATTGTGTCAGTAGATGGAATCAGGGTAGATCCAAAGAAGATTGAAGCAATAGTTGAATGGAAGCCTCCCAGAAATGTAACAGAAGTCATAAGCTTTTTGGGGTTAGCTGGATACTATAGGAGATTTGTGAAGGGATTTTCCCTTATAGCAACCCCACTGACTAAGTTACTGCATAAGAATGCAAAGTTTAACTGGAATGATAAATGTCAAACCAGCTTTGAGAAGCTGAAGGCTATGCTTACAGAAGCTCCAGTGTTGACACAGCCAGAGTCAGAGAAAAACTATGTGATCTACAGTGATGCCTCTCACAATGGGCTTGGTTGTGTTCTGATGCAGGAAGGGAAAGTAGTTGCCTATGCTTTTAGACAGCTAAGGCCACATGAAAAGAACTACTTAACTCATGATCTGGAAGATATGGAGGCATTACCTATATGGTGAGAAGTGTTACATCTACACTAATTACAAGAGTCTAAAGTACTTGCCAACTCAGAAGGAACTCAATCTGAGACAGAGGAGATGGATTGAATTCCTTAAAGACTATGACTGTGTGATCGACTACCATTCTGGGAAGGCAAATGTAGTGGCTGACGTCCTAAGCAGGAAGTCCATGATGGCTTTAAGAGCATTGAATGCTCGATTGTCTTTTAGCACAGAATGGGGTACTTATGGCTGAGTTGCTTGTAAAGCCAAACTTGCTACAGTAAATACAAGAAGCACAGTTAAGGGATGAAAAGTTGCTAATTGTTATAGGCAAAACTCAAGAGGGGAAGGAGACTGATTATGAGTTGAAAGGAGATGGGTGCCTGTACTATAAAGGCAGAATATGTGTACCAAGAGATGAGAAACTAAAGAAGAATATCTTGAAAGAGGCGCACAGTAACTTCCATGCTATGCACCTAGGAAGTACCAAGATGTACCAAGACCTGAAAACACATTATTGGTGGCCTGGAATGAAGAAAGAGATTGGTGATTTTGTGACTAGATGTTTGACATGCCAGCAGGTTAAGGCTGAGCATCAGGTTCCATCAGGGTTGTTGCAACCTATATCCATACCAGAATGGAAATGGGACTGTGTCACCATGGATTTTGTGACTGGACTACCATTGACATAGAGGAAGCATGATACTATATGGGTGATTGTGGATAGATTGACCAAGTCAGGTCATTTCCTACTAGTTAGAACCGACTACTCATTAGAGAGATTAGAAAAAATTTACATAGATGAGATAGTCCGGCTACATGGAGTGCCAACATCGATCATATCTGACCGAGACCCAAGATTTACTTTGAGGTTTTGGAAGAGGCTATAGGAGTCTTTAGGCACTCGACTACACTTCAGTACAGCTTTTCATCCATAGACGGATGGATAGTCAGCACGGGTGATTCAAGTAACCCTTAGAACCTAGTAAATTATTATAAATGTTAAAAGACTACTAAAAATGACATGAATTACATAATAGGTATTGGAGGATATGTTGAGAAGCTGCATCATTGATTTTGAAGGAAGTTGGGAGAAGTATCTTCCTTTGGTAGAGTTTGCTTACAACAACAGCTACCAAGCCAGCATAAAAATGGCTCCATATAAAGCACTATATGGGAGGAAATGTAGGACTCCCTTATGCTAGACAGAAACGGGTGAAGAGAAAGAAGTGGGCCCAGATTTAGTGAGACAGACTGAGAAAAAAGTGAAACTTATCAGAGACAATTTGAAAGTCGCCTCGAACAGACAGAAGTCATATGCCGACCTGAGAAAGGATATAGAGTATGAGGTTGGCGAAAAGGTGTTTCTTAAGGTATCACCTTGGAAGAAAGTGCTGAGATTTGGTAAGAAGGGTAAGTTGAGCCCTAGGTTTATTGGTCCATACAATGTCATTGAGCGTGTGGGTCCAGTAGCCTACAGGATAGCTTTACCACCTAAGCTGGACAAGATCCACAGTGTATTCCATGTGTCGATGCTCAGGAGATACAAATCAGATCCTTCACATGTCATTTCAGCAGAGGAGATAATTGTGCAACCTGATTTAACATATGAAGAAGAACCAGTCAGAATCTTGGCACGGGAAGTGAAAGAACTCAAAAACAAGAGGATCCCACTAATGAAAGTCTTGTGGAGACACCACAACACAGAAGAAGTGACATGGGAGAGCGAGGAGATGATGAGGCAGCAGTTCCCTCAGCTCTTCATAGGTAAATTTCGAGGACGAAATTTCTATTAGAGGGAAAGAATTGTAACGCCCTCACCATAGGTAGTCCGTACATTTTACTGTTTCGACGACTCATGTCTCTTCGGATAATTAAAATGTCTGGAACTACACCTAAATTATAGTGAGGAGGCATAAATTGAAGAAATAAACATTAAGAAAATATAGGAAAAATTTAGATAAAATAAATTAAAGTTTAGAGGATTTATAAATTGGTACAAAAATAATAAAAATAACCCGATATGCATTATGAAGGGCATTTTGGCCATTTCATTCACAGAGGTAAATTTTGACCTAAATGTCAAAATAAAATTTAGAGAATAAAAATAATTAACACATATTAATATTATTAGTTGAATTAGGAAAGAAGAAGAAAAAAAGAAGAAAAGAAGAAAAGAAAAATAAGCTTATAAAAATTTAAAATGAAATTAAAGTACAACATATATGGAATATATAAATACCCACAAAGGACAAAAGCTACCTAAGTCATCTTCTCCCTCATCTCTTCCCTCTCATTGCCAGCTGCCCATGCTCCCATTTCCTCCATTGATATTCAAGCTTCCAAGCTTGATTTCTCAAGCTTAATTCACCCAAAACCCATAGCCCACTTTACAAAAAATACTCTCCACACCCTAAGGAAGCTATAAATACCAAAAAGAAGCAAGGAAAGTAAAGTTTAACAAGTTACAAAAAAAGGTTAGTGCTCAAAACTCTTAATCTCTTCTTTAAGCATGAAAATCATGCTAAACCAAGTGAAGATTTACATGAAATTAAAAAGAAAAATTTGGGAAAGAAACCCTTGAATTCGGCAGCCCTAGAGGAACCATGAAAATGATGGATTTTGTTTGTTTTAGTTTAGTTAGGGAAGTTAATTAACAAGGTATTATATGTGAGAATTGATTTCATGGTTATATATGTGAATTTAATGTTTGAAATTAGGGTTGTACACTTGAAAGTGAGAGATTTTGTGATATTTTTGAATTTGACCTAATTGTGTTGAGATTGATGATAATAGAAGTGACATATATGCTTATTTGGAGTTTGGAGAAAGAGGAGATTGAATTTTGGGAGTGTCAAATTTTCTGCAAGTTGGGACTCAATGAGTTTAGTGTGTTTGTTGAACCCTAACTGACAATGTGTGACTCCAATTGGTATGAGGCCAATTGGAGGTGTTTTGGGACATCCAAAACTTCATTTTTCAAGTAGAAACCCTGCCTAAATTCTATCAAAATCATGACCAATTCTCTACCCAAACCCGAATGACCAAACACTGAAACCCAGAAAATGACCAAATGAATAGTACGTGTTCATTTGGTCATAACTCTCTCTATACTGATCCAAATGACCTACAATTTCATCAATGGAAAGCTTAGAAATAGGGCTACACTTTTCATGAAGATCACTTAACCCAGTTTTGCCTTTAACCAATTCAAATTGTTAGCACAAGTTGGGTCACTAAAACTGCCAACCTAGAAAATGACCAAATGAACAGTACGTGTTCATTTAGTCATAACTCTCTCTATACTGGTTCAAATGACCTAAAATTTCATCAATGGAAAGTTTAGATATAGGGCTATACTTTTTATGAAGACCACTTGACCCAATTTTGCCTTTAACTAATTCAAATTGTTAGCACAAGTCGGGTCACTAAAACTGCAAACCTAGAAAATGACCAAATGAACAGTACGTGTTCATTTGGTCATAACTCTCTCTATACTGATCCACTGACCTAAAATTTCATCAATGGAAAGTTTAGATATAGGGCTACACTTTTCATGAAGACCACTTAACCCAGTTTTGCCTTTAACCAATTCAAATTGTTAGCACAAGTTGAGTCACTAAAACTGCCAACCCAGAAATTATCCAAAATACTGTTTCTTTGGTATTTTGACCATAACTTGAGTTCTATAATCCCAAATTCAGTGATTCAAAAACTGAAATTCAAGTTTAAACATAGTGATTCAAAAACTGAAATTCAAAAACTGAAATTCAAGTTCTATAACCCCAACCTAGTCAAATTCCTAGATAAAGATAACACATTAACATGAACCTAAAGAAAGGTTCATGGGAAAAATGCTATATATGATAATTAAAATACTCATAAGGAAAAATTAAATATTAAAAATGATATAAATATGTAAATTGGGACTAATGTCCTATTAATATGAAATTAATGGTACCAATGAACAGTACTAGAAAATAGTAACAATGAATAGTGCTAAATTAATTAAAAATGTTTAATTACCTATAGTATAACTAGATTTATTTATTTAGTTTGAATAAATTGGTATACCAATTAGGGACTACAGATAGCAGTACTGCCTACCGATAAAATCATGAACTGACAATATATATCTGGTATAATTGTTCTACAGGCTATATGCCTACTTACTAGCCATTGTGCCTACTTTATTTCTGGCTTTACAAGCCTGACAGTGGGTCTCGTGCTCGACAGCTGGCCTCGTGCCTGACAGACGTATACTGGATAGACATATGGCTATCTAACCAGTATACACCCGTGCATCCAGCTTTTATAATTTGTTATAGGTTTCTTAGGCACTAATAAAAATTAATTAAGACTTAAAATACAATAAGTAATCATAAAAAATCCCGATAATGTTAATTATTTCCAAAGAGCAATAAAAATATAAAAGACCCAGAAATTATGAGTTGCAGATATTATTTCAAATTGTTAAATTATTGTTATTATAAATTATGCACCACTAAGCGTTATGCTTAGCGCGTTGGTTTTCCATCGCGTAGGTACTGGAGATCAGTCCCAGCAGCCACAGCAGCAGCACCAATAGTGCACTGACAGAGCTCTGACCAGATCTGCCACTGTCCAGAGTCACCTCACCTATCTTTTGTATTTTGGTAGGGCCCATGTATAGACTAGTATTTTGGTTCATTTTGTTTAGTCATGATGTAATTACTAGTTTATGATGTATTTCATTTTGGACTTGAAATTAAACTTGAGATTGAAATGAAAACTTGTAATTTATTATCTATGAATTTCTATATGAATGCAACAGATGATACTTCATTTTGAGATCTCATAAATAGTTGTGAATGATATGATAAAAGAGAATATGATATGGAAATATGTGAGATGACTATGAATATATTAACAGGTGATAGTGGAACCCGCCAAATGCTAATAAAACAGAGGAGGATCTGTCCGAGTCTCCACAGAAATAAGATATAAAAAAAAATTCTACACATAAATTACCTGATTTAAATGACATTAAAATTTACAATAGACATGACAAGACAAGATAGGGTGCTTCGACACTGAATGTGGCACTCATGCTCGACTATACTGTAGACGAGTGAGGGGCGTCACATGTTCCACATGAGGATGTCTGAGGGACAGAATGTTGGGGATCATGTCCACAAGATGATTCGGCTAATTGAGCAGCTGGAACATCTTGACTTTAACATGGATTTCCAACTGCAGACGGATTTGATCCTTTAGTCCCTTCCTGAGTCTTTTGGGAATTTTGTGACAAATTTCCATATGACTAAACAGGAATGCACCTTGGCTGGTTTATTCAACATGCTGGTTATTGCTCAAAAGAATATGCCGAGCAATAAAGGAAAAGAGGTAGCTTTGATTGCATCTTCTTCTGCTGAAAAGTCCAATAAGAAGAAGGGCAATAAGAAAAAGAAACCTCAAATTCCTGGTCCTTCCAAGAAAATAGCTAAATAGAAAGGGAAGACTAAAGTTGATGGAGGCAAAGGAAAGTGTTTCCACTGCCAGAAGGATGGGCACTAGAAAAGGAACTGCCCAGAGTATCTTGCTTCTCTAAAGGACAAGAAGGATAGACCTTCAAAAGGTATGTCTATATCTTGTTATTTAGATTCTGATGATACTCATAGTTTATCTATAGCTTGGGTTTTAGATACTGGTGTCAGTTCTCACATTTCTTATGATATGCAGGAACTAGCAAATAGTAGCAGTTTGCATTCTCGAGATATTAGAGTCTGGATTGGCAATGGCTCAACTGTTGAAGTTTTAGGATCTAAATCTTTTTATATGTTGGACATGTTTTGTGTTTGGATAATATTTTATATGTACCTAATGCTTTTAAGAACATCATTTCTATATCTAGTTTGACTAGAAATGGCTATGAATTTCAGTTCACATATGATGTTTGCAATATTATTTTGGAAATAAATTTATTGGTTTAGGTTATATGAATGATGGTCTTTATTATTTGGATAATAATGACAAACACAAAATGAATGCAATGCCATGGTGAAAATCAACTCAAGTTCAAAATATATTTGACACTTAAGGTAATGTTATGTTGCAGAAGATAGGATTGCAAAACTGGAGAAAATGGGGATTTTATCCTCATTGGGCTCTGAGCCTACTCCAACTTGTGAATCTTGCCTTCAGGGCAAAATGACTAGATCACTCTTTGTTGGACAAGGGCTAAGAGCTGAAAATATTTTGGAGCTAATACATAATGATGTATGTGGTCCATTTAAGGAAATGGCTAGAGGCGATTTTCATTATTTATTATCTTTACTGATGATAAATCAAGATTTGGGTATTTTTATTTGATGAAATACAAACATGAATCCTTTGAAAAGTTCAAAGAATTTAAATCTGAAGTAAAAAATCAAATAGGAAAGAGTATTAAAGCTCTTCGATCAAATCGTAGAGGTGAATATTTAAGTACTGAATTTGATGAATGCTTGAGAGAGTACAGCATTGTTTCCCAGCTAACTCCTCTAGGAACACCACAGCTGAATGGTGTATCTAAAAGGAGAAATCATACCCTATTGGATATGGTACGTAGTATGATGAGCTATACTGATTGCCAATCTCCTTTTGGGGATTTGCATTAGAATCAGCTTTGTATATTCTGAATAGGATTTCATCAAAATCAGTTTCTTCCACACCTTATGAGATATGGCATGGAAGAAAACCAAGTCTTAAGCATGTTAAGATTTGGGGTTGTCCAGCTTCTATCAAAAAGCTAAACACTGATAAATTGGAAACCAAATCAGAAAAGGGTCGATTTGTTGGATATCCAAAAGATAGTTTTGGATATTATTTTTATTTGCCTACATCACAAAAGGTTGTGGTAAGTAGAGATGCCATATTTCTTGAACAACAGTTTGTTCAAGAAGGAGGCAAAGGAAGGCAAATAGAGTTAGAATTGGAGAATTCTGACCAACCAACAGATCAAATGGATATAGATCCATCTAGTCAACCTACACCTATTAATGAAACATCTACAGCTGTTCCTTGTAGAACAACTAGGGTATCTCACCCACCAGTGAGATATGGTTTACTTCATGAAGAAGAACAAGAGTTGTTTACTCATGAAGAAGTAGATCATGGAGACGATCCACTTACCTATGAAGAAGCTATATCAGATATAAACTCTTCAAAATGGATTGATGCTATGAAATCCGAAATTGATTCCATGTATAAGAATCAAGTTTGGGATCTTGTTGACCCACCTGAAGGTATTGTACCTATAGGAAACAAATGGATTTTCAAGAAGAAAATTGGTTCTGATCGAAAGGTAGAGACCTATAAGGCAAGGCTAGTAGCGAAAGTGTTTCGCCAAAGGCAAGGAATCGACTATGAGGAGACTTTCTCGCCTGTTGCCATGCTTAAATCAATTAGGATTCTATTAGCAATAGCTGCATACTATGATTATGAGATTTGGCAGATGGATGTCAAAACAGCTTTTCTCAATGGATACATTGAAGAAAACATTTTCATGGAACAACTTAGGGGTTTTAAATCCCAAGATGGTTCCAAGGTATGCAAGTTAAAGCGATCCATTTATGGGTTGAAACAAGCTTCGAGGAGTTGGAACATCCATTTTGATGAAGCCATTAAGTCATTTGGTTTTATCAAAAATGAGGATGAGCCATGTTTATATAAGAAGGTTAGTGACAGTGCTATCACTTTCCTTGTCTTATATGTGGATGACATACTGTTGATGGGTAATGATACAGGTATGTTGACAACTATAAATGTATGGTTATCAAATACATCCTCCATGAAAGACTTAGGGGAGACAACCTATATTCTTGGAATTCGTATCTATAGAGATAGAGCGAAAAGAATAATTGCTTTATCCCAAAGTCTATACTAGGAAAAGATGTTAAAGAGGTTTAACATGCTTGATTCCAAGAGAGGATTATTACCAGTGAGACATGGTATCCATCTTTCTAAAGAGATGTCTCCAAAGACACCTGAAGAAAGAGATAAAATGGCCAAGATTCCATATGCTTCTGCTATTGGAAGTTTAATGTATACAATATTGTGTACTAGGCCAGGTATCGCATATACTATTAGTTTGACTAGCAGGTGTCAATCCAATCTAGGTTTGGAACACTGTATAGCTGTTAAGAATATTCTTAAGTACTTGAGAAGAACTAAGGATTTATTCTTGATATATGGAGGTGGAGACTTGCAATTGGATGGTTATACTGATTCTGATTTTCAATCAAATATTGATGATAGAAAGTCTACCTCTGAGTATGTGTTCATTTGTAATGGAGGTGCAGTCAGTTGGAAGAGTTCCAAATAGAGTACGATTGCAGATTCCACTATCGAGACTGAGTATATTGCTGAATCAGATGTTGTAAAGGAAGCTGTTTGGATAAAAAAGTTTGTGACAAAACTTGCAGTAGTTCCTTCCATTGAGTCAGCAGTTCCACTTTACTGTGATAACAATGGAGCAGTCATACAGGCTAAGGAACCTCAGTCTCACCAGAAATCCAAACACATAGAAAGGCCCTACCACATTATCAGAGAAATAGTTGGGTGAGGTGATGTAGCCATGCAGAAAATAGCATCAGCTTAAAATCCAGCTAATCCATTCACTAAGCCTATGTCACAGACTCAGCTAGATCGACATCTTGAAAAGATGGGTCTAAGATATTGTAATGAATGGCTCTAGTGCTAGTGGAAGATTGTTAGTAGTATGCCCTAGAGCATATCATTTAGTATGTATCTTATACATGTTTTATTAATAAAAGGCATTTTCACTTTTCCGTTTACATAATATATTTATGTGTAATAGAAAAGGTCCATTGATATTTTGTTAGAAATTCTATTCTTAAGTTGTTAAGAATATGAGTGACAGTATTTCTAGCACAAAGTATCATAAATAGGTTCACAATCGAGGATACTTCACAATAGGGACATGACTTATCCAGAAAGATTGTAATCATGTTTGTTCCCAAGTTATTTATATGAGATGTAAATAAGATGGAATGGTAAGTCTCATGCCATATAACAAATATGATAGGCACTTATATATGATAAGTAGGCCGAACCAGTAACACTTATGACAAGCACATGGAGTTTACTCTTGTCAATGCATTGTCATAAATTATATCAGTGCATATAATCTTTAGACCTGAGATAGCACAATTATCTTGTATATAGGTGACTTGAGTTTGATACTGCTTTCATACTTGTACTGTGTATGGCTATATGGGCATGTGTTGGCTCCTACTAGTTATATATGAAGGTAGGTGTTGATCAAGATGAAATTTGTTCCTCTAAGTAAATAGGGATAAAATCTTATGTTCATTTAATTGTTCTTGATGTTTCAAGTTCCTGGCCATGACAGATAGATTTATTCAGAAAAGAGTTTCTGATGAGAAAAATCTTTTAATCAAGAACTGGAATTAAAAGAGAACATAATATTCATAGCAAATGGGGTTTGATATAAACCATGACTCCAGCTCAAATTGGGATTTTGTAACAGAGAGATTCTAGTGCATGGTAACATATGGTTATAGGTTCATTTAAAGTAAACCTTATTACTAATTGGGTAGCCATGGCATGCTATGCTAAGTGTTAACCATGGTCTATGAGGTGCATAAATTGATTTAGAGAAATCATTTATGGTAAGAAAGAGTTCTGATGATATTAAGAGTTGATATCATGTCTCATTGCCAATTAGTGATGAGCCTAATAAGTCACACACATACACAAGTAATCACCAAATTAAATATGATTTAATTAATTAATTAAAGAGTTTAATTGATTAATTAAATAGGTTTGGTTTGTAATTAGATTGCAAAGTCTCTAGCATGACTTGAAACTAAATCTAGGTTATTGGATGTATAATATAAGTTAAATTTATATTTAAAGTGTTTAAATATGAATTTAATTAATGAGAAATTAATTAATAGAGATTAATTAATTAATTTATATTAGATATAAATTGATTAGAAGAAGAGAAATAATTATTTTGGATTGAGAACTCAAAATTAAGACACATGGGCATTTTGGTCATTTCACAGGGTGACATATGGTACCATGAGATGGTGACACATGGCACTACACATAAACTTGCCAAATGTCTTTTAATCATGTAAGATGATCAAAGTTAAGATTAAATATAGGTTTGACACTTGACACAATTTGATTGGGTCAATTAAACCTAGAGCTAATCAAAAGGTGACATGTGGCAAGGGTTTTAAGTGATAACCTAGCTATATAAGTGTAAGGATGAAAGAACAAATTACACGAGCTGCTACCTTTCTCTTTGTGCCACCACCATGGAGACCTCTCCCTTCTCTTCTTCTTCATCTCTCATCAATTCAAAGAGATTAGCAAACAATCTCTTGAATTAAAAATACTAGAAATTGTTTCTAGTGTTCTGTTTACATCTCTAATCTCTCAAAAGGCAAAACTTGATTTTCTAATTCATAGAAAAAGCTTTAGAAGCTGTTCAAGAGCTGCCATAGGTGATCTTAGTGTGGATAAGCTAGAGGGATAACATCTGGTGTCCTAAAAATGCATCCCAAAAGTGCCAAACACACTGCAGTACATCAAGAGGTTAGTGCACTTATTCTTAATCTAATCTAGGGTTCTAAAATTAATATGATTAATTCTAAAATCTTAAATGGTAAATATCGATCCAAAAATATATTAAAAGAGTTTTAATATGTTGTTTATCATTGTAATCAAATAAATAAAAATGAATCTTGCATGATACATGTGACCCTAGATGAAAATTTTGATTTCAATGATCTAACTTATGTTTTTCATGCTTCTGCTCCTTCAATAACTTACTAGGCTTTTGTATTGTCTACTTCATGTCTTTACAAATAGTTTTTGGGTTGTGGGTACAAGTGGTGGCGCAATATATTGAGCCAAGGGTGAAGATGACAACTACAGGGTCAACTCTTCAGCCCAAGACAATCACAACTGGGGAGGCTTTAGAGGAAGCAGCTCTTTCAGCAGGTGAAAAATCAGTTGACAAGAGTAATGCAACTGCTATACAAGCGGTTAAGGTGAGAACAACTGAAATTAACTAGGTGTTGTCCGGAGGAATAGGCGCAGAATCCTAGTCTGCAGCGAATCTCAATTCGAGGGCTGTCCGCGACGAAGATAAGACTACGCTCTCTAAAGTTCTAGGGGTAATATTAAAAATTAATGTTGGGCCTTTTTTTACAAAAATAATAAATAAATACATTTGATGGATTTTTTATTTGGGGAAAAATTGTTGATTTTTGGCAGGACGCTACGTTGAAGGTGCTAGCAGATAAGGCAGTAACCCGAGAAGATGTTGAAGGGTAATTGCAGCGGAGGTCGAAAACAAGCCAGACAGGCGAACAATGCCCGAAGGGGTGGCGGCATCATTGGCAGTAGCGACTAGGTTTTACCGAAATAAATGATAATAAGTAGTAATAGGAGATGGATGTAAATAAGTGTTTTGAGTGAGATAATAGTAGACATCTGTAGTCCCAAAATGTATGCTTGCAGGGTGCCTTAATTTATCTTTATATATGTTAGAATTATAACTCAAAATCCTAATGAGATTTAGAGAGAGATCTTTTCCTAATTTGAGTGGGAGAAATATTCCTCAATAGGATAGAGGAATATTTCCTATAATGAGTATAAATCTGATTTTAGTGTTATTCCTAAATTGAGTAGGACTCCTAATCAGATAAAGATTGAGGGAATTACTACTATAAATAGGAGAATGATGAAAAAGGTTATTTGGCTTTTGCCCATTGAAGAGAGTGGCTTTCAGCTCATAGAGTGAGGCTATTGCCCATTGTAGAGAGGGCTTTGCCAATTGTTGCAGATTTGGCT
Organism: Hevea brasiliensis; assembly: GCF_030052815.1. Lineage (NCBI taxonomy): Eukaryota > Viridiplantae > Streptophyta > Magnoliopsida > Malpighiales > Euphorbiaceae > Hevea > Hevea brasiliensis. Next base: position 116,567,208 of record NC_079494.1, read on the forward strand.
CTGCCTATTGATCAGGGGCTTTTGCCCATTGCAGTGAAGAGAGACTTCGGCCTAAGGTGGAGAAAGGACATAGAATTCAAGAGGAAGGGATTCTTGTCCATTGGTGAGAGGGCTCTTGCTCATATAGTTGAAGACACCCTTTGTGGTGTAATATTATAATAGTAAATATATTGGGTTATGTCTAGAGGAGACTGACGGAGACTAACTAATATATTTACTATGAGCAATTTGATGTAGTCTTGATTTTCTTGGGTGTAATTGGATTTATGGGTAGTATAATTTTGAGCTTGTAATTGATAATTTATTATTATTGATAGTGGAAGATGGCATGCCCATGGATGTAGCCCTATGTGGAGAAGGTGAACCATGCAAATATTGGTGTTTTGTATGTTTGCTTTATTTCTTTACAGTTTACATGCTTCCACAGTGCACAACAAATTGGTATCAGAGCATAGAGATGATCTTGGTGAGTTTGGTTAAAGGTGGAGCTATTGTGACATGTAGAAAATCGCACATGCAATAATGGTGATAGTGGAGAGTTGAATTTAAGGTGTAGCTCTTGATGCAAAATCAAGATGGTTGATGTCGTGAAGATTTTTTGAAGAATAAAGCAAGTTACACCCAAGATGAAGATTAAAGAATTGATTATTTGAAGGGTTCAAGCTCAAGTATGGAGATTTGATGACTTGATAACACCCAAGAATTTGAGGTATGCAATGGTTGAGGGATTTTCAGTCAAGGTGGAGATTGTTAGAATTATGACTCAAAAATCTTAATGGGATTTAGAGAGAGATCTTTTTCTAATTTGAGTGGGAGAAATATTCCTCAATAAGATAGAGGAATATTTTCTATAATGAGTATAAATCTTATTTTAGTGTTATTCTTAAATTGAGTAAGACTCCTAATCAGATAAAGATTGAGGAAATTAACACTATAAATAGGAGAATGATGAAAAATGTTATTTGGCTTTTGTCCATTGAAGAGAGTGGCTTTTAGCTCATAGAATGAGGCTATCACCCATTGTAGAGAGGGCTTTGCCAATTGCTGCGGATTTGGTTCTGCCCATTGATGAGGAGCTTTTGCCCATTGCAATGAAGAGAAACTTCAGCCTAAGGTGGAGAAATGACGTAGAATTCAAGAGAAAATGATTCTTGTCCATTGGTGAGAGGCTCTTGCTCATATTGTTGAAAGCACCCTTTGTGGTGTAGTATTATAATAGTAAATATATTGGGTTATGTGTAGAGGAGATTGAGAGGGACTAACTAATATATTTACTATGAGCATGTAGTCTTGATTCTCTTGGGTGTAATTGGGTTTATGGGTAGCATAGTTTTGAGCTTGTAATTGATGATTTATTATTATTGATATTGGAAGATGGTATGCCCGTGAATGTAACCCTATGTGGAGATGGTGAACCACGTAAATATTTGTGTTTTATATGTTTATTTTATTTTTTTACAGTTTAGATGCTTTCGCGGTGCACAACAATATGCAATTTCCCATTCCGATGCTACAAGTGTTGACCCATAGATTTAAACTATCAAACTATGTTCAGTGAAACTACTATCTGAATCTTCTAATGAACAGGCATTCTTCCTCGATGGAATGAGGCAACTGTATATCGATAGCGAGTCGTTCGTGAAAGCACCCATTATTCAAAATCATTTACCACTGTATGAATGGGCAAGTCATGTGATAATTGAAATTACTAGGAAGTACTTTCATTAAACTAATGAATGAATTACATAATGAGTCGTCGGTCAAAACTAATGCATGATCGAGTACCTGGTGTGGCATTAAACTAATCCTTCCAACTAATAACTGATATGAATGAATTTATGCTATGTTTGGTGTAATATATGAATTTAGGGTAATATATTGGCGTAACCAAGAGTGTAATATACAGGTGTAGCGGAATCTTTACGGCTAAATTGTAGGAGCTAGCTGAAATTGTCACATGCATCTGGATTCTGGACAAGAAGCTAGTCTCCAACTATAGACTCAAAACAACCGATCACCTTGATGGGAGATAGTTGTAACAACAGGGTATACTAAAAACTACTAAAAAATAGTGTAATATAGTGTGCAGGTTACTATTAATATATATTAAATGTAATTTAAGGGATATTAATTATTTGATTTTAAAATTTAAAAATTAATGAATTAAACTTTTATATGTTCCTTTTAATTTGTCGCCACCTGGAAACAAATTGGCTTCTGTCGCCAACATGTGTAAAATTTGGAAATTATGTTGTCAGGGTCCCTACTATCCTGCCACCTATTTATGCATGCTTGCATGGTTCGCCGTTTCAGAAATCCTACTTAATTTCTTCCCTCAGAATTAAACAGCCAGTTACCCGTTTCCGAAGTAAGAAAATGAGCCAAGGGCAGCCACTGAGACCTCAGGGATTTCTACTAAAAGGTGTTATCAAAAATAAATTACATAAAAAAAAAAAAAAAACGAGTTTGAGAGTAATTATTAGAAATGAGTGAATTATGTTAAGTTAGATAAAATGAGTGTTGAATGTTAATTATAATAATTTTTATTTAAAATTAAAATTAAATATTATGATTTTATTTATTAAAATAATATTTTTAATTTATTTAAAATATAAAATAAAATAATTAAAATTTTAAAAAAAATTAGACGTTATTATAGGTATGTCCAACTTTTTTTAAATTTTTTTAATTATTTATTTTTTTTAATTTTAATTTTTTATTTTATTAAATTTTAATTTAATTTTAAATTAAAAAATAATATTTATAATAAAAATATTAAATATTATAATTTTATTTATTAAAATAATATTTATATTTTATTTAAAATATAAAATAAAATAATTAAAAATTAAAAAAAAATTGAACGCACAACTTTTAAATTTTTTTTAATTAATTATTTATTATTTAAAAAAATTTTAAAAGCTTAAAAAAAAGTTTAAAGATTGCGCGTTAAATTTTTTTTTTAAATTTTTAATTATTTTATTTTATATTTTAAATAAAATATAAATATTATTTTAATAAATAAAATCATAATATTTAATATTATATATTATAATATTTTTATTATAAATATTATTCTTAATTTAAAATTAAATTAAAATTTAATAAAATAAAAAATTAAAATTAAAAAAATAAATAATTAAAAAAATTTAAAAAAAATTAAACGCTACTAACGTCTAACTTTTTTTTAAATTTTTAATTATTTTATTTTATATTTTAAATAAATTAAAATTATTATTTTAATAAATAAAATTATAATATTTAATATTATATATTATAATATTTTTATTATAAATATTATTTTTTAATTTAATATTAAATTAAAATTTAATAAAATTAAAAATTAAAATTAAAAAAATAAATAATTAAAATAATTTAAGAAAAATTGATTTCGTAGCGTTCAATTTTTTTTAATTATTTTATTTTATATTTTAAATAAATTAAAAATATTAATTTAATAAATAAAATTATAATAATTAATATTACATATTATAATATTTTTATTATAAAATTTTTTTTATTTTTAATAAAATAAAAAATTTAATTATTAAAAATTAAAAAAAATTTATTAAATTATTTTAATTATTTATTTTTTTAATTTTAATTTTTAATTTTAATTTAATATTAAATTAAAAAAAATTATAATAAAAATATTATAATATATAATATTAATTATTATAATTTTATTTATTAAAATAATAATTTTAATTTATTTAAAATATAAAATAAAATAATTAAAAATTTTAAAAAAAGTTAGATGATACTGTAAGTGGTGTTCAATTTTTTTTAAATTTTTTTAATTTATTAAATTTTAATTTAATTTTAAATTAAAAAATAATATTTTTAATAGAAATATTATAATATATAATATTAAATATTATAATTTTATTTATTAAAATAATATTTTTTAATTTATTTAAAATATAAAATAAAATAATTAAAAATAAAAAAAAGTTAGATGCTTACTTATACAGTGTCTAACTTTTATTAAACCTTTTTAATTATTTATTTTTTTAAAATTTTAATTTTTTATAAAATTAAATTTTAATTTAATTTTAAATTAAAAAATAATATTTATAATAAAAATATTATAATATATAATATTAAATATTATTATTTTATTTTATTAAAATAATATTTTTTAATTTATTTAAAATATAAAATAAAATAATTAAAAATAAAAAAAGGTTAGATGCTTACTTATACAGTATCCAATTTTTATTAAATCTTTTTAATTATTTATTTTTTAAATTTTAATTTTTTATAAAATTAAATTTTAATTTAATTTTAAATTAAAAAATAATATTTATAATAAAAATATTATAATATATAATATTAAATATTATAATTTTATTTATAGAAATAATATTTATATTTTATTTAAAATATAAAATAAAATAATTAAAAATTTTAAAAAAATTAAACGCTATTTTCAATTTTTAAATTTTTTTAATTAATTATTTATTATTTAAAAAAAAATAAATACTATTTTAAATAGCGTATTCTTTTACTTTAAAATTTTTTATGCAAACACTATTAAATAACTTTAAACTTTAAAATTCACACTCAAATTTAACATAATTCACATCTTTTTTATAATTATTTTAAAAATTTATCTTTTTTTTATATAACTTTTTTTTTATTACACCTTTTTTGTCAAGATCCCGAGACCTCAATATGACCACGACCCTGTCAAATACGAATACGTGTTTGATGTCCGAGGTAATCTGGCCTCCGAGCCCGTTGCACCGGTAGACGCAGCCAGCATGCAGTCTGCTGAAAGCCAAGTCCTTGGACGGCCCCAGAGAGGCGGCCCCGCCGCAGTCATGCAATCAGCGGCAAACGTGAACGTCAGAGCAGGACTTGTTGACCCTGACGGTGCGAGTGAGGTAGTGAGAGAAGAGTGTGTCACAGTAACTGAAACAAATATCGGCGGCACTCGCGGTGTCAGTGAAAGTGTTGGTGGACAGGTTTAGACAACCGAACTAACATCTAACAGTCTTTCTTCCGGTATATTTACATATATATTGTTTCGCAGTGTTAATTATCAAAACTTTTGAGTTTTTAGAGGACAGGTTGTGGGACAGTGCGTTGATCCAAGTATACCAGCGGCTTATCCTAGGTCAGCCTATGATATTACAATTGGTGAGGCCTTGGAGGCAACTGCTTATACTGCTGCAGGAGAAAAGCCGATAGATCAGAGCGAAGCTGCCGCTATCAAAGCAGCGGAGTTGAGAGCTCTTCGAAGTAACGAGACACCTTCCTCTGGAATCGGCGCACAGGCATAGTCGGCTGCTGATCTTAATACCAGGCTTGTGCGTGACGAAAATAAGGCCACTTTCTCCGATGTTCTAGAGGTAATTAATATTTATATACATCTTGCAAACAATTTAATTAATTAAGTTGATTGTTATTGATTGGGATTGGGGTTTTGGTAGGACTCGACCGCCAAGTTGCCTCGTGACAAACCCGTTACACATAATGATGCTGAACGTGTGACTGCAGCAGAGATGAGGAACAAACCTGACTTGAGAACCACGCCTGGTGGGTTTGCATCATCCATGGCTGCAGCGGCTAGGCTTAATCAGAACCCATAATGTTATATCTATATATGTGCGTGTGGGGAGTAGTGTAGAACTTGAATCTACATGGTGATAAGAAATCCGAGTAGTGAACTCTTTCCTAGCTTGGCATCAGCATGGTAAAGTTTGCTTTCTGTATTGTCTAAGCCATGCATCTATCTAAACAAAGTTGGTTCTTCCATTTGCTTGATCTGATCCATCCCCACAGTACCATGCTTCTACTGTATATATTAATCTTTTAAGTAGCATGTCTAATTACTTCATAGTATTCACATACCCATCCCCAGTGTTTCCTAAACTCTGGATGATGTAAGAGTACCTGCATACCAGAGTAACTGAGGAGAGATTTGTAGTTTCTGCATTTTTCATTCTTACATTCGGTTCTTTGGCTTAATTTTTCGTCGTCTTTCCGAAGGTGCTCTGGAAAATGGATTACCAATTGCTATCAGTTTGGGCATTTTATTTCGGCCTATGGGTTGTTAATTTCTTGGGCTTTTCTTGTAGGATAATTGATAGTGTATTTTGAAGTCGGCTATTTCAGTAATCGTCTAATCAAGTATTCAATTTTTATTAAGATATTCCTTTAACTATTAATATTACACGGAGGATATCTTCTATTAGGATATCCTTTCAACTCCTAATATGACTAATGACACGCAGGAGACTTTAACATGTGAGACTTGCAAAAAAGAAAGTCACAAAATTCGAACTTTCAAGATTTTATAATAAGGGTTTTTTTGGAATGCAAAATAGATGAGAAATGCAAGAACATTTTAGAGATTAGTCGAGTATATAGTTTCCTTTTATACCTAATTTGCAATGGGCGTAATTGCTGTCTTACTATGAACGTTATATGATGATTCTCCCAATCGTACCTTAGTATGAAGAGACAATAGGGATCTCGTCCTTTCTTGTAGGCAGATATGATGCGGCCTTTGGCTTCCTCTCTGTTTTTTAACATGCCATTTTCAAGGCTTAATGTTGTTGTCCTTCGATTTTATATGTCTCCCAATTTCATTGCCATAATAACAGTTTTTGAGAACTTGTGTGCTATGTGGTCTTACTTGTCTGTCTTAAAATATTTCTCTATTTTTAGGCAAGTTAGAGGTTTTTACAACTTTAGCTACCGAGAACATCGAAGAATTATCATCGGCTTGCTTGGTTCAATAAAGAATTCGAATGATTTTTTTTGGACGGAAGAGTAATTTTTTATTGGCAAAACAAAAATTAAAAGAATAATTTATTATAAATTCAAAATAAAATAATTATTATTTTTATGTGGCTTGAATTTCGGATATGTTTTCGAATTGTAACCCGACTCGAAAGTTTCGCGTTATGATCCGATTGGAATAAAAAGTGAGATATGTGGTAGCAGCGGAGGGCACGGGCCTATTGAAGCCCACCACTGATCTCCTTAGGGGTGCAGGGAACACCCCACGGTATGGACTCGTATAAATATTGTAATATTCTGCCCTTTGCGATAGAATTGTGAGATATTTAGGAAATACACTGGAGTTAGGGTTTAAGAGTTTTGAATAATTGTATCTTACTTTTTTTCATCATAGTGAAATTTTTTTCTCTTATTTTACCCGTAGACGTAGACCTTACAGTTGAACTATATTAAATCATGTATTATTCTTCTTCTCTTTTCTATACTATGTGATTATGCGATTTGTGTGTGTACCCTAAATTTGTGTGCCTGTCATAACAAATTGATATCAGAATTTTGTGCGCAAAACCTAGGGTTTATAGATGACGTTGTCTTTAATCAAGTATGAGATGGAGAAGTTTGATAGTCGATTGAGTTTCAGTCTGTAGAAGATTAAAATCAAATCTTCCTTGATCCTACATGGTCCATGAAAAGCAATCAAGGATAACTTTCCAGAAGGTATGAAAGAGGCGGAAAAGGTTGATTTGAATGAGAGAGCCTTGAGTGCGATTTTTATGAGCGTTACTGATAATGTTCTATATGAGATTGTTAGTGAAAGCTTAGCGTCTGCGACATGGAAGAAATTGGAGGAGTTGTAATCTGTCAAATCGCTGACTAACCGCCTGTATATGAAGAAAAGGCTTTACAATCTAAGAATGAGCAAAGGTAAGCCTATTAAAGAACATCTGGATGAATTTAATTTAATCATTATGGACATGAAGAATATTGATATTAAGATTGATAGTGAGGATTAGGCCCTTATTGTGTTATGCTCTTTGTCACCCTCCTATGAGACTTTTGTTAATACTCTGTTGTATGAAAAAGACAGTATTTCACTAGACAATGTTACTAATTCTCTAAAATCAAAGGAGTTAAAAAAGAATTTGGTAGATAATAGAGAAAGATTTGAGGGGGAAGGTTTGGTGAGCAAGGGAGGAACACGTTCAAGGGAGGGTTCTTCCAGCAGGAAGAAATCTAAGGCCAGATCTAAGTCAAGAATGAAAAAGGCTAACTGTTTTAAGTGCGGAGAGCAAGGTTACTACAGGAGAGACTATCACAAGTTGAAAAATAAAAAGGGAAAGCAACCAAAAAGTTCTACGAATGTGGTTGACAGTTTTATCGACTCTGATGGTGATGACAGTGCTAGGGAAAATTTATCTATGAGTTCAGATTATGGACAAAATTCCTGGATTCTTGATACTGGAGCTACTTATAACATGTGTCCACACAGGAACTGGTTTGTCACTTACAAACAGATCAGTGGTAAGGTGTTTCTGAGCAATAATCGTGCATTATCTGTAGAAGGAATTATTAACATCAGATTGAGGATGTTTGATGCCATTATCATAACTATAGAGTATTGGCATGTTTTAGGATTGAAGAGGAACCTGATTTCTCTTGGGACACTTAACTCTCATAGATTCAGATACCATGCAGAGAAAGGAGTTCTCAAAGTGTGTAAGAGCTCTATGGTACTCATGAAGAGCAGTTTAGTTTCAAGATTGCATTTTCTTTAGGGCAGTACAGTTTTAGGAAAAGCTGTAGTTAAGGCTATGTAGAATTCGGGTGAAACTGAAAAACTGAACCTAACTAATTCGATCAGTTTAGTTTTTCAGGGCAAACGGGTTGGTTCGATTTTTCATATTTAAAAATTTCAGTTTTTGGTTCGGCTAAAACTGATAAAAAAAATCGAATAACTCGAACCGAACCATATATATATATATATATATATATATATATATATATATATATATATATATATATATATATATATAAGCTTATGAAATGTAACCCTAGCCCTTCACCCTTAATTTTTTCGGCAACCCCACCCTTCTCAGTTCTCCCTTAATTTCTCTCGCTTTTTAGTCTTATTCTTGCACGATCTCTGCCCCCTTCACTCTGCTCTTCTTGAGTTCTTCCAACTAATCCTCCATTCCTCCTCATAATCAACTTCTTCAATGATCCCTTCCTCTCTAAATGGCTCTTCTTCAATCCTCACACTTGGTAGCATTGTCTCCATATCTCATCTCCAACATATCGAAATCAGTGATAGGAGACCTTCAAAGGACCACCAGATCGCATCACCATCAGCTAGAAGAAGCACCACCGTCCACGTCTCCGGTCTAGATCGCATCATGTCTCCAGTCCAAATCCACATGCATAGGCGAGCTTGATTCTTCAAGACGCTGAGACCCACATCCACAAGGATGCTGAGACCTAAGTAGCTAGCAGCTCTTTTTTTTTTGCTTTGTGATTGCTGAAATTGTGTTAGCTGTGAGTCTTAGTTTGTTTCTTAGACAAAGAATGTGCTATTATTTTGCTATAACTTTACCCATGTGGAATTTTGTTTTCATATATCTGCAAAATATTTGTGAGCTTTGTATGGATTGCTGAGTGGATGTACCATACTTGGGAATTCTTTTTCTTTTTTTAATTCTCTTTGAAAAACAATGTTGAAATTGTGATCTTCTTGCTTTGTTATTGCTTTGTTAATTTTATATCAGATTTCTCTATTTCTTTTACTCAAAATAATTGCTTTGTTTCTTGTATTCCATCTGATATTAATTTTGTCTGGTTTGGTTTCTAACAATGATCCATTTTTTATTTTTAAGAATGAACAAATCCTGTAATATAATTTGGTTTTTTTATTAATCGAACTGAACCAAACTGTGTAATGTCTGTTTGGTTTGGTACGGTTTGGTTCGATCAATCCTCTTTTATCAATTTGGTTCGGTCACAATATTTTTAACTATTTGGTTTTCAGTTTTTTTGGTTCGGTCAGTTCGATAGCTGAACTGATCGAATGCTCTGCCCTAGCTGCAGTAGCATCCAGAAGCAATAATAAGAATCAGACTCAATTGTGCCATTTGCATCTTAGTCATATAAGTGAAAGAGGATTATCTGTGTTGAGCAAGCGGGATTGGTTGGACGGGCAAAAAATAAAATCTATGGACTTTTGTGAACACTGTATATTTGGCAAATAGACTAGGGTGAAGTTCGAAAAAAAGGTAATATACAAAACTAGAGAAACGATGGATTATATCCACTCAGATCTATAGGGTCCTAACATAATTCCTTCCAAGAGCAGTGCTAGGTACTTCATGATTTTTATTGATGATTACTCTCTGATGGTATGGGTGTATTTTCTGAAAACAAAAGATAAGGCATTTTCAACCTTTGTAAAGTGGAAGACAATGATTGAGAAGCAGACAAAAAAGAAGGTCAAGCTTCTTAGAACTGATAACGGGTTAGAATTTTGCAATCGTGAGTTCGATGCATTCTGCAGTAATAAAGGAATAGTGAGACAACACACTTGTGCATGGACACAACAACAGAATGATATTACAGAACGCATGAACAGAACGCTTTGTGACAAAGCATAAAGCATGCTCTCACATTAAGGATTAAGAAACTATTTCTGGGCTAAAATAATTAATACGGCCTATTTCTTGGTTAATAGATCTCTATCTATAGCTATTGAGTGCAAAACTTCTTTTAAGATCTGGTTCGATTCACCTACTGATTACTCTCAGCTGAAAGTGTTTGGTTGCCCTACTTATGATCATGTGAGGGATGGTAAGCTTGAGCCAAGGGCAAGAAAATGCTTATTTCTAGGGTATGCATCTGGAGTGAAAGGCTACAGGTTGTGGTGCAATGATTTAAAGTCTCCAGGATTAATTGTCAATAGGGATATGACATTTAATGAGTCTGCTTCATTGGATAGTCAGAGGGAGAAGTCAATAGCAGAGTTAAATCACAATGTCAAAGAACAAGTAGAGCTTAACATTGATACTTTAGCAGTTTAGTTCAGTGATTCAGACGATATAGTGCAAGATCCTTATCAACAAAAGGATGCACCTGAGTAACAGCAACAGGAACCATATAGCATTGTAACTAGTAGAGAGAGAAGACAAATTAGACTCCCATAAAGATATGCATATGCAGATCTAGTTATGTTTGCCTTATCTGTTGCTGAGATAGTTGATGTGCATGAACCCAACAATTATAAAAAAGCTATTTCTTGTTCATATGCATATCAGTGGGTCGGTGCTATGGGTGAAGAAATTAAATCTCTTCACAAGAATCAGACTTGAGAGCTTGTAACATTGCCTAAGGGACAGAAAGTGGTAGGTTACATATGGGTGTTCAAGAAAAAGGAAAGCACCCCAAGGGTTGAAACACCTTGACATAAGGCACGGTTGATAGCAAAAGGCTTTACTCAGAGGGAGGGAATTTACTTTAATGAAGTGTTTTCTCCAGTTGTGAAGCACAATTCTATCAGGGTCTTACTTGCTATGGTTGCTCTTCATGATCTAGAGCTTGAGCAACTAGATGTGAAGACGGCATTTTTGCATGGTGAACTGGAGGAGAAAATTTATATGAGTCAGCCTGAGAGATTTGTTATTCTAGGCATGGAAAACCATGTTTGCTTGCTTAAGAAGTTTTTATATGGTTTGAAACAGTCCCCTAGGCAATGGTACAAAAGATTTGATACATTCATGATTCGTAATGGCTTTATTCGTAGTTCATATGACAGTTGTGTGTATCATAAGAAGCTTTCAGATGATTCCTTTATCTATTTGCTGTTGTATGGGGATGACATGCTTATTACTGCTAAAAGCATGTCACAAATTAACATTCTAAAAAAGCAGTTGAGTGATGAGTTTGAGATGAAGGATTTAGGTGCTGCAAAGAAGATTTTGGGAATGAAAATTACTAGGGATAGAAGTGTTGGAAAGCTTTTCTTGTCTCAGCAGGCATATGTTGAGAAAGTACTTAAGCGTTTCAACATGAATAATGCTAAGGCTGTGACTATTTCATTTGCTGCCCATTTTAAGTTATCTGCAGACATGTCACCAAAAACAGATGAGGAGATGGAGCATATGTCAAATGTTCCTTATTCTAGTGCTGTTGGTAGCATCATGTATGCTATGGTTAAGCTCGACCTGACATTTCACATGCAATTAGTGTTGTAAGTAGATACATGGCGTGTCCTTGGAAAGAGCATTGACAAGCAGTGAAATAGATTTTAAGGTATTTGAAAGATACTACAAATATTGGTCTAACATTTTACAGGGGCCAAGATGAGTAATTCAGTTGTTGGCTATGCAAATTCAGATTTTGCAAGGGACTTAGATAAGAGGAGATCTCTGATAAGTTATTTATTTACTCTCTCTAGAAGTGCTATTAGTTCGAAGGCAACATTGCAAACTACAGTTGCTTTGTCTACCATAGAGACTGAATATATGGATTTAGCAGAGACAGTAAAGGAAGCTTTATGGTTACAGGGTTTGGTGGATGATCTTGGGTTGCTATAGAACAAGCCAACAATGTTTTGTGACAGCCAGAGTACAATACATCTTACAAAGAATCAAATGTACGATGAGCGAACTAAGTACATTGATGTTAGATATCATTTCCTTCAAGACATTGTATCTTAGAGGACTGTAGTTGTGCAGAAAGTCTCTAAACATGATAATCCAACAAATATGATGACCGAGGGAGTCATCGTCAGCAAGTTTAGGTATTGTCTAGACTTAGTTGGTGTTTGTAGGGCTTAGTAGTGCCCTTACAAGGGCATATGGCAAGACAAAGTGTTTGTAGTTATTTTTTTGATGATTAAGGCAATTCAAGCCAAGGGGAAGAATTATTATTTTTATGTAGCTTGAATTTTGGATATGCTTTCATAGACCTGGAATGTGACTTGACCCTAAAGTTTCGTGCTGTGATCTGATTAGGATAAAAAAATGAGATATGTGATGGTAACGAAATATGGACCAGTATAAATATTGTAATATTCTGCCCTTTGCGACAAAATTTTGAGATATTAGGAAAACACACTGGAGTTAGAGTTTGAGAGTTTTGAGTGATTGTATCTTGCTTTTTTCATCATAGTGAAACTTTTTTTTCTTATTTTACCAGTATTAAATCCTAAGTTATTCTTTTTTTTTTTTTTTATACTGTATGATTGTGCGATTTGTGTGTGTGTTTTGAATTTGGTGCCTGTCATAACAAGAATGAAGCTATGGGTTTTGATAAACCTTGGAGATTAATTAGCTTATAATTTTTTCCTTTTGGTTATAGTGGGTGAGCTGCATAATTAGCCTATCCTTCAATGTCACATGAGTCTTCCTCTCTGATGAAACTCTCACCTCAAGTAGCCAACCCAACATGAAATTTCTTGATAAAATCTTGGGTGTTTACCATTGGGATGTACATTGGGGACAGTAATAATCCATTTCTATCCCAGTTCTTCTACTTAGGCTAAGATTTATGCTGAGTTGTGAGGTAAGCCAATTAGAGAGGTTTCCACTATTTGGGGTAGCGTGGTGGGGGGCTTAACATAAGGGGACTTGCCTGCAAATCTAAAGATGAAAGGGAGCAAAGAAAGCAAGTAGCTAGTTTGTAACTGATCTAATGGCTTAGTGGGTAATGTACTTCCACCCCTGCAAGATTCCGGAACGGTAGTTACGATTATTCTTTATTACAAGTGCATTGCCACCACATGAAATGTCAGATATCTATGGAACTGTATAGAGTCGAGGGAGTCAAGACATGAGCCGACACAGTGTTTTCTGTTTTTGGATTTTTCTATTTTCCTGTAGGAAGCATCTCTTCTTTTGTCTAAACTAAAAGGGGACAAGGATCGGTCAATATAATTGCTACCATACGTACGTCTCAAGCTGATGGAAATGATAAAGCCATATACATTTAGTCAATAATTTAGCACTAGCTGATTTGGTATACAGCACACAAAAACCGGAAAGAGAGAGAGAGGAAGTTCAGTGAGAGTGTAGTGTGATAATACATAGATAGCCACAGTATCTCCCAAAGATAATGCGGAGCTACAGCTCATCTCTAAGATCTGTTAGTAATGAAGATGCCCTGACTTGGCAGTTTATCATATGATCTTCTTGTGCTTCCTTATTGTTTCTTTCATAATCATCACACACATGAGAGTTCTGAGAAACCCAATCTTACATCATTTAGAGGCTCTGAACATTGTCTGATCCACTGTACAATGTCCTTGTTGTGAGTCTTTTAATTAACAAATATTTTCACATGACCGCACAGCTCCTATATGACTTGAGCAGAACTGTAACCTCGTGTGCATTTTCAATTTTCCATTTTTTTAACAGAGCTGTCTAGTTGATACCACAGTGCTTTGTTGTGGGAACCGGGTCGGAGCCGAGACAATTAAGAGTTTGCGATGTCCATCCACAAAATCCAGCAGTCATCGCTAGTAAAATGAACGCCATATCAGTTAACAGAATCATCAGGGCCAAAATGTGCTTGAGTTGGTAAATCAAGATCTTTAATTAATAGCTATATATCGATTTTCTTTTTTGCATAGCGATATGTGAGAAGAAGAAAATATATTTTTTCCTTAAATAAAAATAGAAAAAAATATTTGACACTGAATTAAGTATGCTAATTTAAATATTTACTCAACATTTAATTGAAAGAATATATTATCATAATTGCATCCCATTTTATTTAGTAAAATTTTTATCCTATTTACTCATGAAGGGTTGGTGCCTTAGACGCAAACCATTCATGGAAGGGATTTTAACATTAATTGCACCCTGATTCAAAAGAATTAGTCTTCCGTTAGAGGGTGGGATACTCCCCACTCCATAAATTCAAAAAAAAAAAAAAAGAACCAAAATTCTTGGATGGAAATGGCAATGCAATTTCATTGCTCTAGATCAAAGTGAAAATTGAAAGAATCCATATAGATGATAAACTTGTTGAAGGAAATGAACACAATTTGATAATTATGAAAACGATTGTTTCAGTTGTTTGTTGAAAAGGATGTACCAAGAAGAATATCAAATGTACAAAAACAATTATACCTCATCATCATAAGAAACATGATAATTGATTTCACTTTGTTCATATCTGGATCGATGGAGAAATTTTTGTTCTACAGTTTGATGAATTGATTTCGGATGAGAAATTTTTGTTCTACAGTTTGAGAAATTTTTGTTCCATAGGGGACCACAGATTTTCAAGTTGGGTATGAGAAATTCTTTTTAGAAAAGAAAAGCAAGAAATTAACCAGTCTCGTGAAGAGAGTATACTCTTTTCAAGGGACAATCATAAGAAATTCTTATGGTTTATTTACTGTTATGATGTTGATTTTTCATTAAAGCACTTTTGTTTTTCTGGCAGTGGCTTATATAGTGCTTTGTCCTTCTCCTTACAATTCATCTACAGCTCCAATCTCTGAAAAGAAAACTGAATCTTTTTTGTTGTGATTTCACTAGCTGTTTCTTGCTTGGCCAAGAATTTGAACAAATCAAGATTGTTTCAAAACCCATTTTCTGGAATTTTCATATATATTAATTAATTTCTTGGCAGAGAACCAGAATGGAAATATAATAAGTACAGATTATTATAATTAAAAAATACCCAAATTTTTTTTGAAAAAATGATATTGATCCCTCTTATATTCTTCTGGGTTTTCCAGTCCAGGTTGATGCATATTGGTAAACAAATTGTTGGTTACGGCTTAGGAACATAAAAACACAAGCAAAACATTAGTTGGATGGGTCGACCATATGATGCATCCCCACCATGTGATTGCTGTGGCCATTCCATGGTTGGTTGGCCGTCCTTGTTGCGTGCCTGACCTGACTATTGCTCATATTTCTTTAAATCTCTCGACTTGCTTCAAAAGATTTCCTAATCCAGAAAATTTAGCAAGAAAACTTTTGAATAATTTTCCCATCTAAATTTTGCACTGAAGCTCAAGAAGATTTGTAGGCCATAAAATGAAAAGAATAATAAACTATCAAGTGAAAAGTTTTGCCATTAATCAACAAATCAAATTAATAAGATTAATGGCCTAGCCTTATTATATCACTTCCCAAGTAGATCTAGGTTTGAATCCCTACTCTCTCAATCAAAAAAAAAATTTGTTTCAGTTCCTAATAGTCCCAAATTGATTTGAAAAAATTTCCTGTCGCCTGCAAGTTGCTGACTTCCGATGAGTACAGATTTAAGATGTTCCAGAAATAAGGATAGAGAATCATTTTGGTCCATGGATTCCTTAAAAGTTTAATGGTTCCTCTTCTATATGAGTAGTCAATTTCATTTCTGAAAGTTCATTGGCAATCCAACAAATTTGACGTACATTTACTATCAACAGTTTTTATTCAATTATTGATTACTCTTCTGTGCATATACATTTTCACTCATGAGGGTATGAATCTTATTTAAATTCGAGTGTGATCTAGTTTCAAGGATCCTTGATATGAGATGGAACCAAAGAGTACCTCTTAATTTCAATCCCAATCCTAATTTAATTTGACTTTATTAATTCGATTTGATTTTATGAAATTTAACGTTAATTTTTTTTATTTTAATTTATTCTGATTTGATCACTTATATCAAATTTTCGTAAAAATAGTTGAATAATATTATGTTAAGTCCTGCATAAAATGAGTATCGAAAATTCTCTTCACGTAATATGTCTTATAAAATGAGTTAGATCCAATCTATTTTATTAATAATATAATATTAAAATCAACTTCTATTTTGATGTTAGGCCACCTTTAAATATTTAATTTTATAAACTTCACACTTTATATGTCTTATTTTGTGTCTAAGAGAAGTAGATGCATTAAGTCGATTAGATATTGAGTAAAAATATTTTATATATAACTTGAATAATCTTTTTTCCTATAATATGGCTTTTGGAGTAAAATTAAATTTAAGTCATTTTAACATCATGTTGCATTTCTAGTTGATTATAGGGAAGGCAATGAATTAGGTATTTTTAGATATACTATCCAATTGAATTTTATTCAGATAAATTCAGATAATATGTAATTGTATTTGTAACGAGTTCAAATTTAGATAATAAAATCCATATCAATGTTCAAATTTTATGTATTGAATGTTCGTTATCTAAATTCATTTATATAAATAATTAAATAAATATGAAAATATATTTTTTATAATAATATTTATATTTTTTATATTATATTTTAAATAAAAAATTAAAAATTTATACAATTATTAAAATTTTAAAATATACATTATTAATAATGAAATATATTTTATGAATTCGGATATTATTTAAATAACAATCAAATTTAGAATTACGATGAATTTTAATTAACTTTAAAATAAATTAAAAATATAAATTAAATTTAAAATCGGTACTTTATTAGTTGTCATATCTAATTTATCATGTGGGCTAATCATTTAATAAATTAGATTAGAGGTACATCACTAACATTGACTAGTGGAGAACCAGATATGGAAAAAGCCGACGACAGAACAATACATACAGAAATGAGCTGAGATTTAAGCTAAATCATTGCTCTTAATTACCATATTCCATATATGTTACAATTCTAATATCTCATCTACGTTAAATGAAAGAGTTTAATATAGATAAGTAAAATCTTGCACGACTCTCTTTCTTTGATTATTTCCTCCTTTTATTTTGGGAAAAATATTTTGTCAAAAAATATTTTTAAAATTTTTTAGCATTTAGATCACGAAAATAAGTCAATAAAAATATTTTCTTATTTAAAAAAAAAAGTTAAATCATTTGTAGACTTAATGAAAATTTTTCATATTTTTTAGCACACTTAAAAAGATTAGGTCAATAAAAAATATTTTTATGGTGAAAGAAAATTAAATTATTTTTTTTAATAATTTTTTATTTTTGTGAACTTTAATAATTTTATTAAATAATATATTATTAATTTAATATTACACCTAAACAATTTATGAAAAATATTTTTATAAAAAACTTATCTTCAATTAAATAAATAAAGTTTTAAAAAAAACTTATTCATTTAAAAAATAAAATTATTTTTTAGAATTTAATAATCTTATCAAAATATAAAATTTTTAATATATAATATAAACACATATAATTAATTTAATATTAGAATTAAATAATAAAATTTTTAAAAAATTAAATAATAAAAAATATTTTCATAAAAATATTTTATTAAAAAATATTTATTCATGAAAAATAATTTTTATATATAAACTATTTTAATTTAATTAATAAAATATCAAGTGTCAAATAGTATTTTCCTGGCACAATCGATTGCCATTCGAGCAACAACTTATTTGCCCTTTATTAATTTCTTTTTTTTAAATGAAGAAATTAGAATCAGTGGGCTTTAAAGATAAAATAAAATATGCACAAAACCAAAAAAATGCCTTTGTAGTTATTCCTATCCCTACCGCCACCAGTCTCGCATGTGCAGCTTTCTTAAAACCCAATTTTAAGACTTTTCACTGGTTACGCGCTCGCATCAACGTGGATAAGAAACAAACGCTCATCCAATACGATTTAACCATCAGATGGCAAGTGCGTGAACAACAAGCATTGAACTAGAGAGTGAAACTGAGATGGAAGATGACTATATATGGTCCAGCAAAACAGAGTCTTTTACGGCCTGTGTGGTCGCCGTTGAACCAAAGAGATACGGACACTGGCAAACCCATCATACTTCATGGACCTCTCGACCCACCCAAATAAATATACTCCTCCACCTAAAGATTTCTTTTCGTTTCTTTCGCTTTGATTGCTACAATTTTTCCTTTCCTTTCCTACCAAAATAATGGCAGGAACACTGGGGAGGAATCTTCATCTCTGCTTTACCAAGATCAAGCGTCAGCTAGAGCCCCAATCTCCTTCTACTCTTTTAGCTCCACACGATCACAGCCATCCACTTGTCATAAATAATTTTAACTCTCTCTTTGACTACACCTTTGTCTCCGCCTCTAAATCCCCGACTCCGTCGTCCTCTTCCTCTTCCGTTGCTTCCTCCTCCTCCTCTGAACCTGACTTCGCCACCATATTCGCCTCCCAACGTTTCTTCTTCTCCTCCCCAGGCCGCTCCAATTCCATCATTGAATCAACACCCTCCAGTGCTACTCCAACAGAATCATCTGGCTCGCTGGTAGGAATAAAGTGTGATAATGCTGCGCCGCTTTCGGACACCGGTACGATGAATAATGATCAATCCGACAGGTCGTCTTTAGAATCGTGGAACTCTGGAGCCGTTAAACACAGCGTAGCGGTCCACACGTACTCGCCGGACCCTTATTTGGACTTCAGGAGATCCATGCAGGAGATGGTGGAGGCACGCGAGTTGGTGGACGTGAAGGCCAATTGGGACTACTTGCATGAGCTTCTGCTGTGTTATCTTGCGCTGAATCCTAAGAGTACCCACAAGTTTATTGTTCGAGCTTTTGCTGACCTCCTTGTTAGTCTCTTGGCATTGCAACCGGCAGTGGCGCCGGCGGAGGGAGAGTGATCTGGAAGCCGGCGTTGTGAGCTTTTTGCGGCAATGCATGTAAGATGTAACGTGGGTTGTCGGATAATGATTGGGTAATCTTGTTACTTTTGATTTGGCAATACTTTTATGTGGGGAACTAAAGTTGGCCCTTCCCTTTTTGTCTTCTATCTAACACCTTATCCCTCAGTACACACTCGTTGCATTTCATCCTCGTATCTAAGTTGGTTCTAATTTTCTTTTACAAAGATTTGCTCATTGAACAAGTTCTTCAAGTAGAGATTAAAATTTTGCTTAATCCTTCTTGAGTTTTCAGCTTTCACTCCATTTTCCGATAGTTTTAATGTCTCGTTTTTCTTGATCTTTCATGGAACTTGTTTTAGTTTTTTTCCCTCAAGGGTTATATGAACGATTTTTTTATTATTAATTTTACTAAAAGGGTCAAAAATATCCAACTACAAAACAGAAAACCAGGGCATGCCAGCCAGCCCTGAGCCAACCACTCTTGAATCATCCCATCTTATCAAACAGACCAGATGACGGTGACCCAACAACATGCAATTTCAGCAGAAGATGCAATGCATAGATCGCTAGACAATCTGCACTCCAATTACTCTCTCATAAACAAGCCTTATTAGCCTGATCTTAGCCGTCCATACCCATTTTTCAGAACCTCCTGGATCACTAATAACAGTTCACTGTTTGGATTTGTATTTGGACTATCTACATCACCGGCTTCCTTTTGTACAAAGCTTAATTTGCTACATTGAAGAGGAATATGTTTCAAAATCAACCAAAACTGGAAATGAATATGTCAAGTGAAAAGCCATATAAAAAAAAAAAAAAAAAAGAGTGTGGGCTCATGAAATTACTTTCCAATAAATAAACCAGAAGAGGACAATTAAGATTGACAATTAATCTAATTGAAGGCAAAGCCATATTGTCTTCTACAGGAACAATATAATCTGAGGCCAGAGTTTGCATAATAAGCATGTACAAAATTACTGTTTCATATCCTAACTTTGATTGGGAAGAATCTTAGCAGGAAGACAACTAATGGAAAAACAAGTGGCCAAATTTGATTCAATATAAAAGTAGACAGGAAAAGGGAATCTTGGATTTGTCCTTAGTTTTTGGTCCTCAATAGTTAATTTAAGGACAAGGGGATAAGCCAGAAAAGATTCAGTGAAATGTGTAAAGATGCCACTGCTGAATGCTGATCGTATAGACTAAATATATATGATTATATTATATAGTTCAACTGTTCAGAAGTGGCAAGTAAAATCAATATGTTGATTCATATAATAATATACAGCAGTTGCAAAAACATGTATGTACTGTGCATGTGGTTGTGCCTGCAATTAATGGCACAATTCAATTTTCCATTATTCAATTTGTGGGGTCTTACAGCCAGATCCTCTAAGCCTACATCGTTTCGATCCCTTAATTTAGGTAATGGACTTTTTGTTTTTTACCCTCTCCTTGTTTATGATTATGTAGGCCAAATATAATTGAACAGAAGCACATATGTTCATACCCAAGAGACAGTCAAATACCAAGAGAAAGCAACCTTGAGAATGATGTGAATATCGAATTATCCGATCCAGCCCTGGAAGATCTAAGTTCTGCAACAAAAGAGAAAACACAGCATTACTTGCTACACCAGAAATGAATTCGAATTATGTGTTTTCAATCAAACATTGTATTTTTCATTATTAAACGCTGCCTGATACTTTTGACTTCCGAGTGGTTCCCGCGATCCAGACCTAGACCCGCATGATTTTATTGTGAGTGGGTCCCATATCAAGGCTCATCCTCAATATTGGACTTTCTCCATTGCAGTGCATTTTGATAACATGGGGATAAATCTTTAGCTGGGCTAACGCCACTTACAACCCAATTCCTAACATATAAGAAGTCACCATCTTGAAGAAGACCAGCCCACTTATCCTTAAAGCCCACCCTGAATTCATGCCAATAAAGCAATAATACATAGGTAGAGCCCATTGGCAAGGTGGAGCTCAATGCCGAGCTCGGGGTGCAATATACTTTTTAAGTGAGTAATTCATAGAGTTATCACGATTATTATAGGATATCAATGAAAGTTTAGATTTCTAGTAGGACTACAATTAGTATCCAGTTGAAATCTTATCCAAGTTAGTTTCCTTCTCATAAAAGAATTTCACTAGGGATCAGACTCTTGGACTATAAATGAGCATCTATAAAAGTATGAAAGATATATAATTTTCGTGAATATTTTTTTTTTGCATAATCACAAAGATTTATCTTTGTCATCGGAGCAGATTCCCTTACCAGTGTCTAATCGTTCTTTGCCATCAGCCCATCATAGTGAGAAGATTTTCTTTTTTAAAGTTGTTACCCAAAGTGCCCCTAATGCCCCATGGCACCTCAAGATTAAAGCATTGATTTCATATGGTGTATCTTGTATAGAATGGCAATGCAATAATAAATTGATATATATACATGCATGGATCTCAAAAAGTGAATAAATTTCATAGTAAAACAGTAATTTCATGGATGGTATCTTACATAAAATGATAATCTAACAATAAATAGATATATATACACGGGTAAATCGCAATGAGTGAATATACGTAGATAAATATTAGGTTTTCGAACTCAACCAAACTATGACTAAGTCAAAGTGGTATATTCTATACGCATGCTATCTAAGGGCCTATTTGACATTACTGTTGAAACTGTTATTGTGAAAATTACTTTTTTAAATATACTAGTTAGATAGTATTAAAAAATAATTAAAAATTAAATTTGATCAATTTTAATCATAAGAACACTAAAATAATAAAATAATTTTTTTCAAACTGTTTTTCTCAACAGCATCTAAAATGATGTTTTTATTCAGAAAAATAGTTTCAGGCTCTGAAACTCAACTCCAAATGGGACTTTAAAGCTACAAGAGAAATGATGACTAATATTTGATGAATGTTACTGAATAGGCGTGATATTCGTTGCGTCATTTTCTTATATGCAAGCCCTTCCATGTCATCAGTTATCCTTTGGGCAACTTTACCAAATTGGAATAGCTATTTATTTTCGAATCCAAATTCTAGTCATGCAAATTTGATAGCTATGTCGTGAAAAAAAAAAGGTAGTAATGTGCAATTACGATACCAAACATACCCATCCTGAGATCCTCTCTAACATCAAAAACCAAAATGCCTTTGAAAAATTCAATGAAGGCCAATGCAATTCTATTTTGAGAGAGAATATTAAGTAATACTCTTTAAGAGAATAATAAGTTAGTCCAACTAACTAATAAGTGGATCCAGCTAAGCAAATGCAACAAGTAGCATTAGCAGTGCAAAATGGTAACTTCGCTGATATCAAAATTTCAAGACTTTCCAAGTTCTTTCAAAAAAAAAAAAATACTCGGAACATGTAAAATATTCAGAAAATCAGAAACACAAATGTTATAACCACTAAATTATCGCTTCTTGGAGACACCAAGAGTCTTCCCCCTACGTCCAGTGGTTTTGGTGTGCTGTCCACGCACTCGAAGACCCCAGTAGTGACGAAGACCGCGATGGTTTTTGCAACAAAGAATCAGACAGTTGCAAAATAAATCAAACATGCAATGCAGCAATAGAAAATAGCTTTTTCCCCTTAAAAGAAGAAGCCATTTAATAAGAACAGAAGCAAAACCTGATCTTCTTCAACCGCTCAAGATCATCTCTCAGCTTCATATCCAATGCATTGGACACAACTTGAGAGTATTTCCCATCCTTGTAATCCTTTTGTCTGTTAAGGAACCAATCTGGAATCTTGAATTGGCGGGTATTGGCAACAATCACCATAAGTTTGTCGAGCTCTTCAGCTGATAGTTCACCAGCTCTACAAACAGTCCAAAAGTTTAAATAGAAAACATTAGACAAAACCAAACATGTATTCAATCAAATTTGATTATGTCAAAACACACCAAACGCAGCAGGAAAAACTAATGGAAGGAAACATGCGCATTAAAGCCATAAAGATTTCAGAAAGCAAATCCCTCAAGACTCATTGACATTCCAATTGAAACTCAAAGAAATTGATCATATACATAAAAAGAAAAGGAAAAAAAAAAAAAAGCTATTACTGTGTGACAAAGGTCATTAAAGCGAAGTGATTGCGACTAGTGCCATTTTGTACAATCTTTGAACTCCCTTGAATGGTAGCCAACCAATAAAATTGACACTATAACTTAGGGATAACCTTCTGCTGTCCTCAAGGTTCCACTTCAAAAAGTGCAGGTTTTAACCATCTAGAGTTACAAGATGGTTTTAGCCAAATTTGGGACCATAACCTATTGGCAAAGATCATTGAAGAGGAGGCCTCCAGTCATGGTATTGATGTGATTATTACTTTTGATAAATACGGCGTTTCGAGTAATTGTAATCATTGTAATGTGCATTATTGTGTACCGTAAGTCAATTGCTGACTTTGATATACTTATTATGCTTCAAAAAATTTCTTATGGCCTAAATATACACCTGCAGTTTAGTTTTAGTACAAAATCATATTACTGTTCACACTTGGCATAATGATTCCAATTAGTTAAAAGAACATGCCATTTTTGTGCTCCTTTTTCAGATCCATAGACCTTTATTTTAAGCCATATAGAAGAAACCCTTTCAGATTGATGTGTATGGATTAGATCATTTTGATTGCTCTCTTGCAGACAAAGGAGATGTTGGAGGGCCTCACATTGATGTGAGGTTCTGTCATTTTGTAATAATAAGTAGAAATTTTGAAACAAGTGGCCTGAATACCAAATAAAAAAAAGCTAACCACCGTTAAGCTAAGCAGAATCATACCCCAATATATTCGGGGTAACAAGAAATCTATCAAAATCAAATTCACTTTTCTACGGAAAATTATACAGCATCTTATATGGAATGACAGAACAATAAAAAATTGTTAAGTACATAAATATAGTTAATAAAATTTAAAAAAAAATAACTACCTGATAATTATAATTTTTTAGGACCCATATATGTATGTTTATTTACTATTAATTTGCCATTTCATGTAGGCTATCATACATGGACCGATGTAATGTATAATTTCCCCTTTTCTACGGCTAGATTTTCTAGCTACTTCGCAGCAACAAAAGAATCCACTTAGCTCATAATCAAATACTCCAAAAAAACTCTAAAAATACAACTAAAGGCAGATAATTGTACAATAGAGCAGAGGCATTTGCCTTATGAATTAGAGAAAATGCATCGATTAGGAAAGTGAAATAAAGAGGGAAGAGTAAAGCGAAAAGGACCTCTTGTTCATGTAGACATCAGCTTTCTTACAGAACGGCGACCGATACCTTTGATGGAGGTTAGGGCAAACATAATCTTCTGTTTGCCATCGACGTTTGTCTTCAGAACACGAAGAATGTGTTGGAAATCTTCATTCATGACTAACGACTACAAAATTTCACAACCATTTAAAAAACAATGTTAAAAATCTGTCATACGTAGATCATCTGTTCAAGTATACCCACACACACAGAGGTTTCATAACTCACCATGGCTAAGGTTTCAGATGTAGAGAAGCTATCTTCCCTCTGCAGCGGCTTTTGAACGACAAAAGCACCCTTTTATTATTTATCATGTTAAAAATATTAACGAATGCTAATCTCAATGAACATCTATTTATATAAAAAATCAGTTTAAAATATATATAAAAAATTATTAATATACTTAAATACCTCAATTATATATTAATATTGTATATCTAAACTCTAATTCTATATGTCTACCAGATAACATATAAATGAAAATAATCCCAAACGATAACATTATCAATAAAAAAAATAAAAAATATATATGCATATAATAGACTTTTTTTTTAAACATATCTCATATAAAAAAATAAATTAAAAAAAGTAAAAGATAAAAACTAAAAAGTGTTTTTATGAAAATTCTTTAAAATGCAATTATTATGATTAGAGGTGGGTGCTATTTTGTTTGAATAAACCGAGTCGAATTATTCTAATTTGATAATTCAATTTGATTTTTAAAATAATTTAGTTTAAAGCGGTTTCGAATTTTAAAAATTTTAGTTATTTGAATTCAGTTCGATTTTGATTAAAAAAAATTGGTTGAATCAAATCAAAGAACTAAATGGTAAATTGATTGATTAAAAAAATATATTATATTCAAAACTTAAATGCTTAATTAAGTGTAATTTTTTAAGAAATAATTACATAAAATTATTTTAAAAATCGAAAACTGAATTATAATCATATTGAACCGAACTGAAATCGAAGAACCGAGAACTATACCAAACCGAAACTAAAACAGTAAAAAACTAAATTAGAATCATATCAAAATTTTGGTTTGATTCCGATTCATAAATAAACCGTAAATCAAACTGAAACTGCACACTCTCAATTCTCACTGCACTTGTTAACAAAATACTGATGTAATAATTTGTGGATAAATATATATTTTTTTTTGTTCTTATATGATAGACTTAATAATTATAGCTTAATTTTTACTAATTATTTTCCATGTCTTTAAACACAATAATATAATTAATCTTTCCATTAGAATTGATGACACAAAAGCAATTAGAATCCAAATTTAGAAAAGATTCAATAAAATTACAAAATTATATGGTCATGTGCATCCAAAAGAATTTTCATCAAACTCATATTTAAAATTATTTATTTATTTATTTATGTGTGCATGAGCCCACTTTTTAATATATTAAAATGTGATCATATTTTTATTAATTCAGAAATTGTTTCTCTATTTTTGCATTATATAAATTATGTTATAAATAAATTTAATATATATTTTTTTAATTTTTCAAGTTAATTTAAATTCAATAAATCTTTAACGTGAGATATTCAATTTTGATTGAACGGATTAAATAAATTTAAATAACTTAAAAATTAGGATTGTAAATTATAATTATTTATAATATAAATAAATAAATTGTATTTATTAAATTAATTAATTTTGAAATAGGAAGTATAATAGGATTTGAAATTAAAAAACCTACCAATTTAAGGTAAATTTCTTTGTTCTACTTTCAATCCAATTACTTTAGAAATTGTCATTTACTTTGTACAGCATTATTCAGAATTCAACATCAAAGAAGAATAACCGAAAAAAGAATTATAATAGAATTTGAAATTATATTTATTTAATAATATTATTAAATAGATAAAAATCATGTTATGAGATATTTCATTCTTAATAATTACAAGTCACTCATAAATAAACATTGACGTTGGTTAGAACTTAAACTTTGGTGATATTATTATTATTATTATTATTATTATTATTATTATTATTATTATTATTATTATTATTATTGTGAATAATTAAAAAGAATTAAGATATTTTTGTTCGCTCATAAGTTCACTCTTTATTCATGCATTTGTATATACTAATTTTTCTATTTAATATGTTACGTATGTTATTGATACTCGTTATAAGTATTTGTAATTTAATTTTATTTATATTTAATTTTTTTAATAATGTTTAATATATTATATCAAGTTAATATCATTTAATTAAAAAACAAATAGTCTATTACATATAAAAATTTTAAAATTACAGTATTTTAAAATATTAAATTTTATAAAATTTTATAATGAAAATTAAAAATAATTTTTAACTAAAAACTCTATCACATAATAATAAAAATAATAATTTTTCTCTACATATTTTCAATTATTGTCTTTATAATTTACATATTTATTAAATTTCATTACTTAAATTAAAATGATAATATTAATGTTAATTTAATTAGTTTTATAAATAAAAATATTTATTAATTAAAAATTATAAAATGTCTAATAAATTAAAATTTATTATATCTTTAATTAGATTATATTTTTATGAAAAGTTATCTGTTATAATTAAATTTAATTATTAATATGTAATAAATAAATTAAAGTGCCAATCATAATAATGTAATCTCAATTTAGAGGAATTATTAAATTAAAATAAAATTCTAACGTTACTATAATTTTATGCTAATTTAGCTTCATAATATATGTATGATTTATTTTTTTTTTATGATCAATGTGTTATATTAAATTCTAAACATTTAAAATTTAAATTATAATTATGTTAGAATTATAAAAATTATAATTTCACATATGAATATTTTGCCATTTATAATTTTCTGACATAATTTTTAATTACAAATCAATTTGAGTAAACAAATATAATAATAATTATAAATGATTAGTATTAAATAGCAAATAAATATAATAATAATTATTATGAATAATCAATTAACTTTATGATAATTAACAGTATAAAGAATTTTAATTAAAAATAATTTTAATAAACTACTAATTTATTAAGGAATCGTGTTACTAGAAAAAAAATATGGTAACTAGTAACTAGAGTTTAATATATTTCTATACTTAACAATAAATGTGTGTTATTGCAAATAGAATTTCAACTCTCATAATTTTTTGAATTATAATTATATATATTTATTATAATTTATATTTATAATTATATTAGAATTAAAATTGTTAAAAAGTATTAATAAAAAATTATACTAGCCAATTAAATTTAGTTCTTTATTATAATAATATTAAATTACTAAGGGTATTTTAATTAATCTTAATGTTCTCTTTCTTTCGTATATTTATATATTATATATATTATTAATTATAAATTTTAACATGATTTATATTAATGAATTTATTATTATTAAATTCATTAATAGTTTTAAAAAATTACATCATAAAATAAAACATTTACAAATAATCATATTTTAACTAAAATTATAAATTTATAAAAATATTTATTGATTAAAAATAATAAAAAGTACGTGAAAATTAATCCATAATCATGAATCAATATGTAAGATTAACTCATAAAAAAGTTAAAATAAGGCAAATCAATTTTTTTTACGAATCAAAATAACGAAACCAACTTAATAATTAAATTATATATACATATATTTAAAAAAATATATAATTTAATTAAAAATATAATAACTTTTATATAAACAAATATTATCATCTCTATAATTAATTAATTTATTAAAATTAATATTTTCATTTAAATTATATATAAATTATTTAACACACATGCAACATACATGCTTTAAAAGTTAATATATATATATATATATATATATATATATATATATATATATATATATATATATATATATATATATATATATATATATAAAGCAATCCTAAATTTTCTCTTGAAACTACCGCGTAAATACTATTTTTTTAACTAATTGGTTCTAAAATTTCTTTTGATTTGCTCTATTAGTTTTATTTTTTCTTTCAAGAATTATTTATTTTGATTTTCAAAAGTTATTTATATTAATATTCAATTTTTATTATTTTATTAATATTTTTATAGTCCAATTAATAAATTATTAATATTATTACTTTAAATAATATTAATTATATTATATTGCTTTTATTATTATTTATAAAAATTTGTGCATCGTTATTAAAAATAAATATATAGCATGTAATTTTTCTTTTGGTGTTGTCACAAAAGATTAAAATGTTAATCTAGGTAGCAATTTATTTATAAAATATAATTTATCTAATTTCATTAATTTTTTATTATTTATTTTTAATAGTTACTCAATTACTTTAAATTATGAAGTTATCAATTCCCTAATTTTGCATATGTAATTTAAAAAATATTTAATAATTATACTTTTAAGATTATAATAAATAATTATTACTATTATTATAATATATTAATAAAATTTTTTAAAATGATAAAAATAATTATATAATTTAACCAAACTCAAATTATTACATATATTTAACCTATATTTCTATTATGTTTCAATATTTTTATTATGAAATTTTATTAAAAACTTTGGTAGATAAAATACCTAGTCCACATAAAAAGTAATTAAATAAAATATAAAGTAATTAATAATAAATTTAAAAACATTATTTTATTAAATTTATTTGTATATTAAAATTATTATTAGTCATGCGTAAAGAATGAATAATTTCTTAATTTATATATATTATAAATATAAAATAATAATTGTGAACATTAAAAACCACAAACTTTGCATCATATATTCATACTGTATTAATTTTATTCAACTTTATAATCTATTAACTTATCAAATTTGTATAAAAATTCTATGAAATATTGGAGAAAACTAAT
Source organism: Hevea brasiliensis (assembly GCF_030052815.1). NCBI lineage: Eukaryota > Viridiplantae > Streptophyta > Magnoliopsida > Malpighiales > Euphorbiaceae > Hevea > Hevea brasiliensis. The sequence continues at coordinate 116,596,648 of NC_079494.1, forward strand.
GATATTGCTTTGGGCTAATTCATCTTGCAAGAAACCATTTTCTGGAATTTCTCTCAATAGGGTAATCTTTCTAATTTTTTTTTTAAGAAGTTGCAACTTGATACTTCCTAATGAGAGTTTTACTTGCTAATTATTAGTTATTTCCTTTAATGTTATTATATTAATATTTTAATTATCTTTAATACTTTTTTTTAAATTAAATTTGTTTAATGATTAAATTAAATTTATTTTTTTTTCATTATTTTATCTATAAATAGTAGGCATTTTGTGCCATTTGAGAACTACCAAACTTTATTTTGCAATATAATTCTTTGAAATTGTTCTTTAATTTACTCTATTTTTAATTATTTCTATTGAAATTTTATTGATTTTGATTCTCAAAATTTATTTACATTTCTATTGATTCTTGATTTATTATAATATTAAAAAGTGTCCATTGAATCAAAAAATCAAAATATCAAGTAGTACCAACTATTAAAAAAAGATAGCAATAGTAATAAAGTAAATGTAATTATAAATGTAATTATTTATAGATATATGCCAAGATAAGCATCCAATATTGATTTTGTACATGCTTCTTTTTATTTTTATTTTTTTTTATTTAATGTCAAGACCCAACCTATGGGCCGAACCGGCACTAGGACCTGGGCAAGTCTAAAGCCCCCGAGGCCCGTAGTAAGCCTAACTATTCCTCAACCCATGACTAAGCCCACAATTTAGGCCCAATATGCATATAAAATAATTTAAATTAAACTGTTATAATTTTTTTTTTCGGGCCAACTTAGCCCAGTAATTAATTTAAAAAATATTTAATAATTATACTTTTAAGATTATAATAAATAATTATTACTGTTATTATAATATGTTAATAAAATTTTTTAAAATGATAAAAATAATTATATAATTTAACCAAACTCAAATTATTACATATATTTAACCTATATTTCTATTATGTTTCAATATTTTTATTATGAAATTTTATTAAAAACTTTGGTAGATAAAATACCTAATCCACAATAAAAGTAATTAAATAAAATATGAAGTAATTAATAATAAATTTAAAAACATTATTTTATTAAATTTATTTATATATTAAAATTATTATTAGTCATGCGTAAAGAATGAACAATTTCTTAATTTATATATATTATAAATATAAAATAATAATTGTGAACATTAAAAACCACAAACTTTGCATCATATATTCATACTGTATTAATTTTATTCAACTTTATAATCTATTAACTTATCAAATTTGTATAAAAATTCTATGAAATATTGGAGAAAACTAATGATATTGCTTTGGGCTAATTCATCTTGCAAGAAACCATTTTCTGGAATTTCTCTCAATAGGGTAATCTTTCTAATTTTTTTTTAAGAAGTTGCAACTTGATATTTCCTAATGAGAGTTTGACTTTCTAATTATTAGTTATTTCCTTTAATGCTATTATATTAATATTTTAATTATCTTTAATACTTTTTTTTTAATTAAATTTGTTTAATGATTAAATTAAATTTATATTTTTTTCATTATTTTATCTATAAATAGTAGGCTTTTTGTGCCATTTGAGAACTACCAAACTTTATTTTGCAATATAATTCTTTGAAATTGTTCTTTAATTTACTCTATTTTTAATTATTTCTATTGAAATTTTATTGATTTTGATTCTCAAAATTTATTTACATTTCTATTAATTCTTAATTTATTATAATATTAAAAAGAGACCATTGAATCAAAAAATCAAAATATCAAGTAGTACCAACTATTAAAAAATGATAGCAATAGTAATAAAGTAAATGTAATTATAAATGTAATTATTTATAGATATATGCCAAGATAAGCATCCAATATTGATTTTGTACATGCTTCTTTTTATTTTTATTTTTTTTTATTTATTGTCACGACCCAACCTATGGGCTGAACAGGTATTAGGAGCTGGGCAAGCCTAAAGCCCCCGAGGCCCGTAGTAAGCCTAATTATTCCTCAACCCATAACTAAACCCACAATTTAGGCCCAATATGCATATAAAATAATTTAAATTAAACTGTTATAATTTCTTTTTTTTTTTCGGGCCAACTTAGCCAGTAATTAATTTAAAAAATATTTAATAATTATACTTTTAAGATTATAATAAATAATTATTACTGTTATTATAATATGTTAATAAAATTTTTTAAAATGATAAAAATAATTATATAATTTAACCAAACTCAAATTATTACATATATTTAACCTATATTTCTATTATGTTTCAATATTTTTATTATGAAATTTTATTAAAAAATTTGGTAGATAAAATACCTAGTCCACATAAAAAGTAATTAAATAAAATATGAAGTAATTAATAATAAATTTAAAAACATTATTTTATTAAATTTATTTGTATATTAAAATTATTATTAGTCATACGTAAAGAATGAATAATTTCTTAATTTATATATATTATAAATATAAAATAATAATTGTGAACATTAAGAAACACAAACTTTGCATCATATATTCATACTGTATTAATTTTATTCAACTTTATAATCTATTAACTTATCAAATTTGTATAAAAATTCTATGAAATATTGGAGAAAACTAATGATATTGCTTTGGGCTAATTCATCTTGCAAGAAAACATTTTCTGGAATTTCTCTCAATAGGGTAATCTTTCTAATTTTTTTTTTAAGAAGTTGCAACTTGATACTTCCTAATGAGAGTTTTACTTGCTAATTATTAGTTATTTCCTTTAATGCTATTATATTAATATTTTAATTATCTTTAATACTTTTTTTTTAAATTAAATTTGTTTAATGATTAAATTAAATTTATTTATTTTTTCATTATTTTATCTATAAATAGTAGGCATTTTGTGCCATTTGAGAACTATCAAACTTTATTTTGCAATATAATTCTTTGAAATTGTTCTTTAATTTACTCTATTTTTAATTATTTCTATTGAAATTTTATTGATTTTGATTCTCAAAATTTATTTACATTTCTATTGATTCTTGATTTATTATAATATTAAAAAGAGACTATTGAATCAAAAAATCAAAATATCAAGTAGTACCAACTATTAAAAAAAGATAGCAATAGTAATAAAGTAAATGTAATTATAAATGTAATTATTTATAGATATATGCCAAGATAAGCATCCAATATTGATTTTGAACATACTTCTTTTTATTTTTATTTTTTTTTATTTATTGTCACGACCCAACCTATGAGCCGAACCGGCACTAGGACCTGGGCAAGCTTAAAGCCCCCGAGACCCGTAGTAAGCCTAACTATTCCTCAACCCATGACTAAGCCCACAATTTAGGCCCAATATGCATATAAAATAATTTAAATTAAACTGTTATAATTTCTTTTTTTTTGGGCCAACTTAGCCCAGTAATTAATTTAAAAAATATTTAATAATTATACTTTTAAGATTATAATAAATAATTATTGCTGTTATTATAATATGTTAATAAAATTTTTTAAAATGATAAAAATAATTATATAATTTAACCAAACTCAAATTATTACCTATATTTAACCTATATTTCTATTATGTTTCAATATTTTTATTATGAAATTTTATTAAAAACTTTGGTAGATAAAATACCTAGTCCACATAAAAAGTAATTAAATAAAATATGAAGTAATTAATAATAAATTTAAAAACATTATTTTATTAAATTTATTTGTATATTAAAATTATTATTAGTCATGCGTAAAGAATGAACAATTTCTTAATTTATATATATTATAAATATAAAATAATAATTGTGAACATTAAAAACCACAAACTTTGCATCATATATTCATACTGTATTAATTTTATTCAACTTTATAATCTATTAACTTATCAAATTTGTATAAAAATTCTATGAAATATTGGAGAAAACTAATGATATTGCTTTGGGCTAATTCATCTTACAAGATCTGCACTCTTGAATGGCTCAGTGCAGTCTGCCATTCCGCTCTTGAGCAACCTCACCTCACAGATATCTTCTTCATGATCACCCTCCACGGGTAGCCTGTAAACACCTTTCACATCGGTCACACCCTCCACCGCATATGTCAATGTGCTGTTTTCACGGTTCTTGCACTCCAGCTTCACCGTGGCACCTGCATGTGTCAAACATTCAAAAAAATAAGTACTGTTAGTGGCGATTGCAGATCAAAAAAATTTTAGAATACCATCGTTGTATTTGGTTCACCTGAAATCAACTCGCTTATCTTGGTCTCGAACTCAACCCGGCAAGTGTCACAGTAGACTCTGCCTTCAACATATAAGCCGATGGAAGCCAAGGCGAAATTGAGGAAGGAGGAGAAGCAAAGAGCCGAGGCAATATGGCAGTGAATGTGAAGATCCTTGCCATTTTATTGGAGTTACTTATTACAATTGTTTGATCAAGTTAATCGTAATGGTGGATGAATTATATATGCAGGCAAGAACGTTTCATTTATAGAGACAAGGACTAAGTAAATCTGTTTTTATTTATTTATTTATTTTGTGTGGCAGGTATTCTAAATTTCCATTGTAAGGTTAAAAATAGGAAGAGATATACCCATTCAATTCTATTATTTATTTCATTCATTTGGAAGTAGTTGTTTCTGGTTTCCTAATTATGTGTATGCTGTTTAGCAATTAAATGGTAAAATTAATTAATAATGTTCATCGAAGCGTTGATGTGATTAAAAAAAAAAAATCTAACGTTAATATTTAGGTGTCATTCCACTAAAAATTAAAAAATGTATATATTATATAAATATATAAATACAATTAATTATAACGACAATAATTAAACAATAATAACAAATCAAACTTGAAAAATTCAATCCAGAATTCCTTTGCTGTAGCATGGCTCTCCCTACCATCTCCACCCTTCAATTTGAATCCATGTCAAATCCTTCATCCCATCATCATTGTCAACCTCGATACAGTTCCTTGCAGACTTTGGGAGAGTGTGAGACTTGGGGAGATTCATACTCATCAGTGGAATCTTGGACAAGATTTCGTGGGCACAGTGGTAGGGATAAGGTACAAGAGCTCTATTGTTCAATCTCTCATGACAAGAAGAGGTAAAAGACATGCTAATCAACGTGTTTACAAGTCTCTCTCTCTCGTAGATGGGCATGGACCTGGTGGATGCCTGGAAACTGTAGAATTCATCTGTGCTGAAGAAGGAAAGAAAATTATATGTGATTTTGGAAATTAAGCTTTAATCATGTCCATGAGTGGAAAGGACTCCGATTGGAGTAACGGTTGGACCAGTTACAAAAAGAAAATAAATATATTAAAATAATATTATTACATAATTGTTGCAAAACTAAAATATATAAATAACATATTAAAATAAATTGCAAATACATAAGTTTTAAAAAAAACTTAATTCCTTGCACTATAATGTATGTTAACTGTAATATGCTTCCAAGTATTTTTTTTAATAAATAATTAAAAATTTATTACTCTCTGTCGTAAGGCATTTCGCGGTCGCCTGGACGAACACTCACCGAAGTGGTAAAAAGTGAGGAGTCGCCACTTTAAATTTGGTAGAAATTAAAGAAAATCATTTGTGAAAATAAATTAAAAAGAAACCACTTCGAAAACAGAGATTTTAGGTTCGGGGTCCATATACGGGCGGGGAAGGTATTAGGTACCTCTCCTCGTCCCTCAGTGAGGGTAAACAGATTCAATGTTATGCTCTTTCATAAATTAAAGGGGTAATTAGGGGATTGGGATAGTGATGATGTTAATCCTTTGTGCAAAAATAAGGAATGTTTAATATTTCACTCATTTTGGGTTGCCCAAGAACACGAGTTCATGAGATGGCCCTTTAGTGAATAGGTGTTCGAATCAAAGTAGCCTTGTGTATTGGAGTTGTGTTGTTAAATTTGAATTTTGTTAAGAGAGCTCGGGGAGAAATGTCTCGCGATCCTTAGGTATATTTTAAAAAAATTTTAAGCTGGAGATTTCAGATAAGAACTCTCTTCCGGTCTCCTCATATTTGATTTAAGCGAGCATCAGGTAAGAACTCTCCCCTGATCTCTTAAAGTGTTTGGTTTAAAATTTGAGGAAGGATCTCGGATAAGAACTCTCCTCCGATCTCCGTGTTTTTTGTTTGAACGAGGATCAGGTAAGAACTCTCCCCCCGACCTCTGTGTTTGGTTCAAGAATTTTAAGAGAAGGATCTCGGATAAGAACTCTCCTCCGATCGCCGTGTTTTTATTTGGATGAGGATCAGGTAAGAACTCTCCCCTGACCTCTTAAAGTATTCGGTTCAAAGTTTTAATGAAGGATCTCAGATAAGAACTCTCCTCCAATCTCCGTGTTTTTTATTTGAATGAGGATCAGGTAAGAACTCTCCCCTGACCTCTGTGTTTGGTTCAAAAATTTTAAGAGAAGGATCTCGGATAAGAACTCTCCTCCGATCTCTGTGTTTTTATTTGAATGAGGATCAGGTAAGAACTCTCCCCTGACCTCTTAAAGTGTTCGGTTTAAGACCGAGCCTTTCACTGATCTCGTATATGACTCTCTTGTCCGAACTCTTTGGCTGGCTATATCCGATCTCTTTCGGTTACTAGTCTGGGGTCCAATCTTATCTCGGTTCCCGCTCTATTATGCTATTTCCTAGACTCGTTTAGTAGCCCGACCTCATAACTTTTCCTCAGATTCCCTATTCATTCTTTGGTTATTTTTATTTATTCAAAGAAACTTTCACGTTAAGATACTGCTGCCAACATTTTATTAAATTGCCTACAAGTTACCCGTAACCGAAATGCCTATGTTCGAAGGAAATAAAAACTAAGAACATATAAATAACATGAACTGATGAATAGAAAAAGTAAACTCAAGAGAATAACTATCGGCCTGAAGGATCTACGTGGGGATCTTTAGTATAACTGAACTTAATGAAAACTGTGAGAATAAAAGCAGAGAAAGTAAAACGCAGGTGTTCGGCAAAATGACAGTCTAGACACTTACCTGTGTGAGGTTGAGGCTATCAAACTGACTCTGGAGATCACAAATATTGTTGCGTTGAAGGCTGGTGGTACAAGGACCAATGCTTACTTTGAGATTGCGAGAACCAGGTTGAAATGCAGTAGAGCCAAAGCGACGGAAACCGGGTCAGAATAAAACCAAGCTGAAAGAATAATGTGTTGATATTGGGGTGATGCAGATGAGACTGAATAGAAATGGTAATAGTAGAGTGATGAACAAACTGAAAATGAAGAATTTCAGGGTTTTTAAACTCTATCCATGGAGATACTCAAGAAAACTAGTTTCTGAAGTTCCTCCATTGTGAGCTCAAAGTAGCAAGACTGAATTGAATTTCAGAGTCTTTCCACTATAATCACCATCACCTTTTTTTGTCCGTCCCTCAACAGTATTTATAGGGAACGGGTGCTCCTAATGAAGGGTCAGGATCTCTTCTAGGGAGATGGAAGGTTTGGATTTAAAAGGACATAATCCGATGCCTGAGAATTGAAGAGAATCAAAATGGACGGCTGAGATCCTATTCAGAATATCTGTCCTTTCTCTTTTTTAATCCAATGACTCAGGATCTTTCCTGCTCAGACAGATCCGAAGGCTGGGAATAAAAGGCGCCGGTCCTGTAATCTACTTTTTGATCCAAGGGCTCCGGGTTTGTCCTTACAAGTAAGATCAACAGTAGAGATTGAGATGTACAGGACTGCCATAACTGTCCTGGCGTCTGTCAGCAATGTGGGCGTTTCTGCAAATGAGACATGCGGTGAAGATTTGATCACGCCTGCAACGCTTTAACTACCTCGACTCTGATTATGAAGAAAGTTATTGGAAGTCTTTTTTTGTCCTCTTTTCCAATCTTTATTCCTTCCGATCTCTCTCGCATCGGGTCCCTCATCGCTTCTCGATTTGATTTTTGAAGGCTCTCTTAATGGTGTAATCCTATAACGACCCGACCCACTAGTGATATTGTCCGCTCTGGGCCGAAGCCCTCACTGTTTTAAAATGCGTCAATAGGAGTTACGAACCACTAACTTATAAACCCAGCATCTCTCCCGTGTTTTGCTGATGTGGGATTTGCCTAGGGTATTACAATCCACCCCCCTTATGGGACTCAGCGTCCTCGCTGAGGTTTGCCCCACCATCGTTCAAGGTTGCACGCGGAGCGGCTCTGATACCACAAATGTAATGGCCCGGCCCACTAATGATATTGTCCGCTCTGGGCCGAGGCCCTCACGGTTTTAAAACGCGCCACTAGGAGTTACGAACCACCAACTTATAAACCCAGCATCTCTCCCGTGTTTTGCCGATGTGGGATTTGCCTAGGGTGTTACAAATCCGATCTCTTGGGATCGCCCAAATGATGTAATCTGACCTTTTGGAAATGAAATGAAATTTTATTAATCCGATCTCTTGGGATTGCCCAAATGATGTAATCTGACCTTTTGGAAATGAAATGAAATTTTATTTGAAGGTCATTATTTAATTATTGCATTGGTTAATTTTTCGATCTCTGATGTGCCTACCCGATCTGGTTCCTAACTAAATCATCCTTAGCCGATCTGTGACTCTGAACATTTGCCTTAATCTGACGACCTTAGCTAGCCGATCTCCTTTTATTTTATTTATGGTGTTTCTGAAATCTTCCCGCGACGTGTCAGGAAAGCGGGCGGATTCCGCTAAGCGATGCATCGCTTGGGACACTGTGAGCATTGAATGCTCAAACGGGTATAAATAGGGGGAGGGTCCATCAGTTGCTCCTCTATGTCATTTTCAGCACTCTGCTAGCAACTTCAACTTTCTCTCATTTCTTCAAGTTGTTCCAGCACCGATCACACTCCGGTAAGGACTTTAATCCTTCTCTTAGTTAAACTTCTTTTATTTCTTTGAAAATGAGCGGCGCCGAGGGTCAGAGAGCGGCGAGCCCCCCTTCCGTCCATATCTCGTGGACGTCGGACGAAGTTGAGGTGGTCAGGCCAAGTGGGCGACCTAAGACTTCTGCTTCAGCCCACGGTCGAACGACCCAGTCGAGACAGACACCTTCCTCTGGGAGAGAAAATCTTCCCGTGGACGAGTTGCCGTCAGTCCTCCAGGAAACCGATCTGCAATTCATTAGTCAAGAGTATAACCTTCGGACCGACTCTTACGAGCTTATCAGATGCCATGGCGATCTCCGAGCCAACCACTTCTTCGACGAAAATGATGCGATCATGGTGTATGAAGAGCAATTAAAAGCCGGGCTTCGGTTTCCCCTTGATGACTTCTTTAAGGATGTTCTGAAGTTCCACCACGTATGTGTAGCCCAAGTGCATCCAAACTCATGGCAAATTCTGATGGCTTTTAGAGGCTTATGCCGGGCCAAGAAGCTCGAGCCTACAGCGAAGGTTTTTGCTGAGCTGCATAGGCTTACTCGTCGAAAGGACGACGAGTATTGGTTCTTCCAAGCCAAACTGCATTGCGGGCTTTTTACCGATCTCCCCTCTTCACTGAAGAATTGGAAGAATCGCTTCTTTATGTTGCGGAGCAAGATTCCGAACGGTTTCGAAGGTTTCCCGCGTAGCTGGCAATATCTGGGCCCATCAATTCCAAAGAAGATCGCCCTGAGTAGGGACGAGGGTGCCATGGTAATGGAATTGAAGGATCAGGCGGCCACTCACAAGTATTCGTGCTTATACGCGGTGATGGCCGAGCTGAAGTATTGGATGATGCGGCTGATCACCGATGAAGAATACGAGCTTCAGCTCTCTGACCTCGGCCCTGGTACCTTCTATATCTCTGATCTCTGAACCTTAGCGAACTCACTGACTTTTCTTTGTGCAGGTATGGCTGGCGGCGATGCTCCAAAGGAGAGCCGTAAGCGGAAGAGGGAGGTCTCGAGGAAGGTACGAGAAATGAAGATCGTCGCGGCGTCACAGACGCCAAGGCGAGATCCAGGCGAAGCGCTGGGAGACTCGTCCTGACCTTCGGGACAACCGGTCCCAGAAGTAGAAGTAGCTCCTTCTCCCCCTCGACAAGAAGAGCCACCACCTCCACCTGTTCCTTCTAGTGCGGAAGGTGGGCCTTCCCAACCTACTGTGAGGACCCTGTCTCGAGGTGCCCAGGTCCTCATTCATTCCTTAGAGAAGAACCGATCAGTTCGGGAGAATCCGAGCTTGGCCAAGGTTCTGGGAGCTTCCATCTGCCTCCAGGAGGATCGGAACAGGCTGACCCCGGGTAGCATTGACGATCTCCTGGCCCAGACGATGAGTTTGAGCGTAGAGAGCCTGGTGAACCAGCATATAATCAGGGAAAAGGCTCATCTTCTGAGGCAAGAAATTCTAAAGGCGGTCCAGGACGCAGCTTCTGCCCAAGCCCAACTTTCATCCGCCCATGACTATATTGCTGAAATCGAAGGTCGGATGAAATCCTATGAGGATAAGTTGGCCGAACAGGCTCGTGAACTTGGAGAAGCTCGGGCGCTCTGAACTGTCGACGTTGCTCGCCTTACCGAAGAGATCAGAGCGAAAGAAGAAGAGGCTGTGACGAGGGAAGCTGGTGCCTATGTGAATGCCCACAGCGATCTTCTGGCTGAGCTCAAGAGGCGTTACCCCGGGGAAGACTTCTCGTGGATGGTGGATCTGGCTCCTCAGGACGAAGAGGAGAGCGAGGAGGAAACAGAGAGAGAGAGGGAGAATGAGCGAAATGTTAATGTATCTGGAGAACAGGCTGGGGGTGACCCTCCAGCCGAATGACTTGTAACCTTTTGTTTTAACATGAAATGAAATTCCTTTCATTCAAATTCTTGATGAGATCAGAAAGTATCCGGATTGTATGAGTGCTTAATTGTTTGAACATTTTAGAACATCAAACTTAAAAGCGATTATTAATCTAAGTATAAGAGGTCGGAAAAACATTGTATGCATGAGATCGGCCTAAGCCGAAACCAAACACCGGGTAGAACTTTAGATCATTAAAATTGAAAAGGCTTGATTTGAATTAGATCGGAATCACCATTAAATCGGACTGAGATCTTAACTTTATTTTAAGTAATGCCTAAAATATACAAGTGAGGAACCCGATCTTAGTGTTAGCTAAACTACTTTCCACAATATTTGTAAAAGGAGAGATCGGAAATAAGGCTGGATGACATGGAGACCTGATATTGGTTTGATTTCCTTTGACGAGAGATCGGAAATAAGACAGGATGACATGGAGACTTGATATCGGTTTGATCTCGTTTGACGAGAGATCGGAAATGAGATTGGATGAAATGGAGACTTAATATTGGTTTGATCTCCTTTGACGAGAGATCGGAAAGCAGATTGGATGACATGGAGACTTGATATTGGTTTGATCTCCTTTGACGAGAGATTGGAAAGCAATCAACTGGATGCGGGATCGGTTTATTTCCTGATCGAGTCACTTGTGACCGAAGAATGTCGGCTGGGGATCGATTTTCAAAGTCCATTGACTTTGGTGATCGGCCAAAATATGGTGTCGACACTCTCCTCTGGAGCTTAATAGCAGAGAAATCATCATAGGCTCATAAAAATGTTTGGATTTGGCAAAGGGCAACCTAATTTGCTCTATCTTAGTGTGTAAACCCATTGATCAACCAACAAATTTAATGCCTAATAATGGCCTACACAAAAGCCATTTTAGGCCACCCACAAACAATGGCCTATTGATGAAATTCAACATATAATTAAGTTACCGTATTAATGACCCCGTTGTTAATGGTTTTCTTCTCTCTCCTAGCTAATTCCATTCTTTGGCATCTACTCTCGTGCTAGTTTCAGCCTCATCCATCTTCAATTTCTTTCTATGAAGGAATTCAACAAGACCTTGGAAAGAAACTCCCACATCACTATTCTTCTTCAGCTCTCCTAAGACTTCTTCCCGGGTCACTTCAGCTTCCTCTAGGAGCCCTTCAATCTCTTGAAAAAGCTCGTGATGTTGAATTTCAAGATAATGGAAGGCTAATTGCTTGAATGTAGAGATGCTACAATACGGCATGTGGATGTTCATGTCGATACGACCAGGCCTTAATAGAGCTGGACTAACCGTTTCTTTGTGAGTCGCAGTGAAAATTATGATACGTTCATTGCCACAGCATGACCAAAGTCCATCCGTGCAATGGAGTAGCATTTCCTGTTAAACAGTAGATCCAAATTCATTATATTTGAGTAAAAAATTGCATAGGAAAGCGACTCGGGAACGTAACATCAATTTCCAAGCCAAACACTGGGGTTTTAATTACATCCAGGCTACTTTCCTGAGCGATTCTGGCAACCAAATGCAATGTTGGTTTTTGTCTATGCGTTACAGTAAATTTGGACTCACCTCATTTTGATCAGGGTTCTCTGGTTGCTCAATTCTGCAATCAACATTCTTTATCACAAGTACAGATCGATTAGGGATTCTATCCACAAAAAAGTTATAATTAAAATCGGATGGAAAAACTGCCAGATCTAGCTCGTAGACGTCATAGTTTAAGTGATTAGCCATGGCTGCAATCAAGCTTGATTTGCCAGAGCCAGGAGGACCATTTAACAAGTAATTCCGTTTCCATGCTTTCCCAATCCTTCCATAGAACTCCTTGGCATTCACGAAGGTGTTGAAATCGTCCCACACTGCTCTCTTAATTTCTGAATCCAACACAAGGGTCTGAATGTCATTGAGTGATCAAATGTGTCATCAGGCTGCCAGTTCAAGGGACGATAACAAGACAGCCGAAACTTTTTGAATCTTTTTCGCTTCTCTATGCTCCAAAATGTAATGTAAATATGAATTCAGCATTGTCTCTCTGTGCTTCTCATGAAAAGTTAGCTCAAAGGATCTTATTTCGGATTCAGCAGTTGCATATTGAATCCTATTGTCGAAGGATCCAATCTTTGTAAAAACCAATTTCCAACTTACCTGTACATTTTGAAAAACATCAGGTATTTCCTGATCTTTACCAATGGCTTGCTCAGCTTGGTTCTCTCTGCCATTTGATGTGTTCACTATGAAGGTCAAATAGGCATTAACAGCCTGAAACATTTGGTTAAGGTGATGCTCTTTATATTCTTCTATAACTATAGTGTTTAATTGAGAGGAGAAGGGATGACAGGAAAGGCTATGGAGATTGGGGAAGATGAATCTTCGGATTCTGGAAGGCATGAAAATTTTGGAAATGCTATGAACAAGAACTGTGGAAGCAGCGAGGGTGGATATTGTGATGAGAAAATTTTTTGTATTTTGTCCATTTTGGAGGGACAACATTTTCAAGAACTTGAGAAAGGAGATTCTGATATCAGATTATGAGGATAATACAGTTCTTGGAGAAGGATTTTGCATATCTGTCTCTTAAATTGCAAATGGAATTTCTAGGAAGAAAAAGCATTAAAGATTTGGCAAACTTTTTTTTTTTGCTTCTGATGTCAATGCCAGCGCCAACTTCGAAAATTATGCAAAGACTAATTCCACCATGACTGGTCTTCTAATTTGACTTGGAAAAGTAGTTGCATGGAGGGTGTGTTTTTCTTTTTGGGGTTTTGATGTTTTGTCTCAGAGGACTTTTCTTCACAGAAGAGTTCAAAGGAATATTTACTTGGCTGCCAAATTATGGAAAGATGAAAAGGTTCTTTAACAAAAAAGAGAAACAGGGAGAGAGATTTTTTCTAGGTTCTTGCCCTAAGTTTGGACTTATTCAATGAGCATACCAACTCATCAGTGATTACACCCAACCCGATACAATATCAAAACAAATAGACCTCAAGTAATAATATATTTTAACTCCAAGCCTTTTTAAGGTAGATCTCCAGTGAATTTGATTAAAAAAAAAAAAAAAAAAAAAAACTCCCTTTGCCCGAATTCAGTTATGGTGAAGCCAAGTTTCTAAACGGGCGAACAAACTATAAACTATACTAATAACATTTCATCATGTTGTGATGATCCTCCTGGAGAACTTCCACAATTGATGTATGATGATCTTTGCGGGTTGGTTTGGCTAGTGTTTTGCCAATTGCCATGCTCATTCTTTAAATTCTTGCATATTTCTCCCTTTGGACGGGAAAACCCACATTAGTTCACTAAAAACACAAATTTTATTATTTGGTCTAACGATGACAACTTGGTAATCTATTTTTTTTTAATTGATATATTTTATTAGTTAATTAAATGTACTTTAATTGATATCTTTTCATACCTTTTAAAGGGCCTGAAGAGTGAAAAATTTTGGATTTGAGTCCTTTTATATGTTAATATGATGGGAGTTTTGAGCACTACAGTTCAGAGTTATGAAATGGGAAGGGCTATCTTTATTAAGTCATCGTATTGTGCTACCATTCAATGGGCCTCCTCAATTAAAAAACTGATAAATTTTGTTACGTATACAGGGAAATAGAAAACTACTAAAGAAAATATACATAATTTATTTTGTAACGTCCTCTTTATTGATCTTGCTTGTCACTCAGTTTTGCAAATTTTCCTTTTCAGCTAGCTTCTTGTGAAGCAATCTGACTAGGCCCTGGAGGGAAACTTCAGCATCCCTACTCTTCATGAGTTCTACTACAACTTCTGCCAGGGTGATTTCAACCTTCTGTATAAGCCCTTCAATATCTTCAAAGAGTCCGTGATGTCGAATTCCAAAATGATTGAACGCCAATTGGTTAAATGCAGAAATGGTACAATATGACATATGAATCTGCAAGTCAATTAGACCAGGCTTCAGTAGCTGAGGTTCAAGCATTTCCTTTTGAGTGGTTGTCAAGACAATGATTTGTCCATCACCACAGCATGACCAAGCCTCATTGAGAAGTGTCAAGAGTGTTTCCTGATAAAGCAATAAGAGTAGAAATTAGGGGTCAGAAAAGCAGGTTCAGAAAAATACGTCAGTGTTCGATCCATGGACATCCAAGTAAAATGATACTAACCATATAATGACCACTTCGTCCTGGTTGATCCTCTGATTCTGGGTTTTGTGGCTTGACACTACTGTCAATATCTTCGAACACAAGCATAGATTTGCTGGAACTGTTACGAACCATTGACCACAAATATTCACCAGGATTATTTTCTACTCCTGATAAATCAAAGTCATAGATGTCATACTTCAAGTGATTAGCCATAGCTGCTATCAAGCTTGACTTGCCTGTGCCAGGAGGACCATATAACAAGTAACCACGTTTCCATGCTTTTCCATTACTTCTGTAACATTCCTTCGCCTTGCCAACATTCCTGAAGGTGTTCAAATCATTTAACACCATTGCTTTGATCTCTGAATCCATTGCAAGGGTCTCAAACGTTATTGGGTGATCGAAATCGACGGTATATTCTAAGCCTACCTGATAGAGCGTTATTGCCTTGCATTCTTCTCTAATAGCCTTTGATCGCTCTGAAATGTATGGCATGTAACAATTCAACACAGTTTCCTGATGTTTCTTCTGAAATGTAAGGCTTATTGATGGACTTTGGTTGCCTCGAGGCAATGAATTGATCATCATTTTCACAACCAATCACAGAGAAAGGATCGCCCCAGAATTACTAATGCCTGGTCGCATTGATATGCAGATTCCAATGTCATATTGTACCATTTCTACATTTAATGAATTAGTCTACATGTATTATAGTGTTATCTTTTGCAAGCCTCCCAAAGAGATTGAACAGCTATTGGAGAAGGTCAAAGTCACACCTGCAGAAGTTGTAGCAGAGCTAACAAGGAGTTCTGACGATACTGATTTCTTAGTTCGCCTTACCAAGTTCCTTCAGGAGAAGCAACTGGAGAACTTAGCTGCAGAAAATTGCATGAAAATTTAATGGGGTGAGTGATAGTAAAATACAACGTTGCTTCATCAATATACAGGCACATCTTCATTATTCATTCCTTTCATGGAGCCGATTAACCTCCTGCAAGTGAGTCACATTCAAAGGATGCAAATGGAAAGCCCAGATCAACAAAAGAAGCAACAGCTTCCATTAAAATGTCTGCTAAAGTCTCCTTCACACTTTTGTATGCGTTCTTGAATATTAACGGCTGCAGTATTATATTATATTATTTGTCATTATAACTCAAGTTTAGGAATACATTCCAGTAGATTTTGTTGGATTTCATATGAATTAATTCATTGAAATATCTATAAATTGGGTAATAAATTGTAAACGCAAGGGAAGTTCAATAATTAAATCAAACAAATTATTCTACAGTCATAAACACGAAAGCAAACACTTAGTTCCACCAGGAAGGATTAGGAAATTCCTATCAATAATATTTTTCTAGAACTTTTCGGTGTGTTTGTATGGAGTAAGGGCTTTACATAGAAAGGTAAGATATCAATGAAAGATAAGATAGCAAAATCTCTCACCCCACTAATTTGATGGATTAAAAAAAATGAACGTTCCCTCTTAAAACCTTAATTCTTTTAAAAAATCTCTCTCAAACAAGTATTGGACTTTAAAGATTCATCAGTTACCTTCAAAAATTTTCTCTCATATAAGCTGTTAGGGGGAAAAAAGAAAGAAAGTATGCCTCAAGTAACCCATAATAAAAGGACTGACTTCATTGTTATTGTTATGAAGATTTTTTTTTTCCAAAAGATACATATTCATTGCGCAAGAAAAAGTCTGAAGCACGCAAACCCCAAACAACTGACCCTAGTTAAAAACCAAAGCCCTAAGAAAAAGGAACCCAATAGGCAAACTCAACCTAAAACAAGCAAGAGGATGGAGGCCTAATCAAAACCCTAATTCTGGAAACCTACTGTCATGAGAAGAAAGATCCCGCCATCTACGCATCCATAGGATGACAAGGTAGCTAAGAACTCCAAAAAAATTGAAAGCACAAAACCAAAATCATGGTAACGAGTAGGATCTGAACTAAGGAGAGAACAATTGGGCAACGAGGTAGAGCTCTTTGATTCATTTGGCCATTAACAGTGTGTTTGATGGAGTGAAGCCATTAATATACTTGGATGAAGTGCGGAAACATTTTATAAAATAAGCTAATGGAAAACCATATCTTATTTAAGAAAATTACCTTTCTCCCCAAATAAATAATACTTCAAAAACTCGACCTCACCTCCAAAAACTTCCTTTAAAACAAATTGTTACAGACTAAGTGCATGCAAAAAGAGACACTAAGAATGTCCTTAAAAGGTACCACGCCCGCTAACAAGTTCTTCAACTCGTTGTTCCCGAAGCAAACTTCTTGGTTTCAAGACAACAAAGAGCTAAACCCTAGGCAAGAAAAACAAACACTAGGCGTGGAACAGACCCTCTTTAATAGCACTAAATTTACCACAAAAAAGCGCACACAAATATTATTTTATGCAAAATCCTATTCAGAAGGGAAACCCAGTGGGGATGGTAACGTGCAGATTCCTGCTATTTTCTAAATTTTAACGTATATTAAAATTTATTTTTAATTATTTAAATTTATTTTAAATTCAATTATTTTTATTTAAAAAATATAAATTCATTTAATTTTATATATTTTAATTAAAAATTTACATAAAAATATTTTTTTTAATAATTTATATAGTAAATCTTTAATAATTTTATAAAATATTTTTATTTTATTTTATATAAAATAAAATTTATAAACATTTATAAATATTATTATAAAAATATATATTTTATATTTAATTAAATATTTATATAAATAGATTCGATAACGAATATACAATGTATAAAATTTAAACCCGATCTAAAACCATTATAAATATTAAATTTTAAATTCAAACTCATTTCAAATCCGATTATACATTATCCAAATCCGTATTCAGTCGAATGTAAAAACTCAATCCGTTATCATCCCTAGAACCCTCTTTTGTAATAGGGAGTAAAGTTTCTCTTGCCCAAATAAGGCATAATAGTAAGACTCCACAAAGCTTTTCTTGCTTGGTATCTTTTTCTTTTCCTTGCGTCCATCATTGACACGGTACAGCCATTCTCGTCATCTATCACCAGGATTTTACATGGAACAACGCAATCAATCCAAGCACAAAGATATTCTCTTCATATGTATATTTTTCAATCTTCCTAATTTCCTAATTCCATTTGGAGTTGAATTCAACAGACAACAGAAACAAATCATAATTTTATTTTTCTTCTTTTGAACATCTCACTTATTGTTCTTTGAAAAGATGAGCACCTTTTTCTTTTTCATTTCCAAGTAACGTAAATGACATATATATATATATATATATATATATATATATATATATATATATATATATATAAAAGAAAAAGGAAAAAAGGGCACTCTTAGAAACCAAAAATCATCATAGACCACCTCTATGATAACCCAAATCTTCCTGCTAATGTATACATGATTGAAACAAATTAACACCAGCAGAAAACAATAAGGTACACCAGAAGAGAATCTCAAAACCTCTCTCAAACAACAATAATACAAAGCTGAGGGGAAATCATCCTTCTCACTTCCACACATTGAAGAATTACAAGGTTCCATCAGCTTCACTGCAAAAATTAAATAATCCACGTTCCAAAAAGTGAGTGTCTAAAAAAAATATTCGTTTTATGGCTTGCATCTAAAAATAATTGAACATATAAAAAAGATGAATGACCCACCTCCGCATCTTCGCTTCCAACTTTGCCAGAGCTTTCCATTTTCTGGTCTTCTGCCAAATGAAGTAAAAATGAAAAATATAACTTATTGTAGGAAATGAAATTGCACAAGCACTTGATGGGAAGAAAACAAGCATTAAAGAATTCGCCAAATCCATTTAAACACTACATTAGCATAACACCCAATGGGCTGTCTAACAGAGAGATAATGTTTATCCCAATCTATTAACCAATTTCATATTGATCTTTATCTATCTGTTGTACCAATCCTTAGCTTGTACATTTCATACTTATCATTATCTTGTGACCAGTATATATTTTACATTCAATTTATCATTAACAAGACTTGAAACATTCAGAACTCTTTATGGTATCAAAGCCAAATCAGCTCCACAGCCAGTTGTTTTTCGAAAATCGACTCCTCTCAAGCATTGATCTCTAGCTCATCCACTTCCCCAATCTCTTTTTCTATTCCCTACGTCAATCAGTATTTTACCAATCAAATTGAATTCCTCAAACTATCTCCTGTGGAAATCTCAGCTTCTTCCCATTCTCAATGGATATAATCTCGCTTCTCATATTGCTTTGACTACCACACCACCACCAGCTCTCCTAGCTGATAACACTCCCTATCCAGCATATGAAGCTTGGTACCGTAAAGACCAATTGGTCCTAAGCTGGATGTTCTGTTCCATCTCTGAAAATCTCCAGACCCGAGTTATCACCTCTTCCACAGCAGGATGCCAGGCAAAAGCTTAAGGCCATTTTTTCTACAGGTTCAAGAACACAAGTAATGCAGCTCTGTAAGCAGTTAAAACACCTTAAGAAGGGCACAAATTCTGTGGAGGACCATATGAAAAGAGCCAAGTCAATCTTTGATCATCAAGCAGTTGTTCAATGTCCTATTACAGAGGAAAATTTGGTTAATGAATTTTAGAAGGATTGGATTCCACTTGCAGACCATTTGTTCATGCCATTGAAGCACACAATATGCCCATCTCTTTTAATGACCTTTATGCTTTGCTCTTGAGTGAGGAAGCCCAACTAAAAATGAAAAATTTATCTATGGAATCATCTGTTACTCCAACTGCCCATTATCCCGCACGTCCCTCCAATTAGTCAACTAAAGGAGGACATTCCAAGAGGTTGAGGTTGCCACAATCAGTCCTACACTTCTATCAACGCCCATGTTCCTAGTCATATCATTTGCCACAACTGCAATGGCAATGGCTATCTTGCCAAGCAATGCCCGACACCACGCCGGTCTAACTCTACCAGGCCAGTTTCCAGCTTTGCTTCCACCAATACTACACCTGCCCAGAATTGGAATTTGGATTCCAACACTAATTTCCATATGACGGCTGACAATAGAAATCTTACATCCTTTGCTCCTTATCATGGAACTAATGAAATTGTGATAGGCAATGGTAAAACACTTCCTATTTCTCATGTTGGTTCATCTACTAGTCATGCTCACAATTTGACATTTCAATTGAACAATATTCTTTGCTCTCTTTCTTTCCATCAAAATCTTCTTTCTATTCATTCGTTTACTACAAATAATAATGCATCTGTTGAGTTTTACCCTGATTGTCTTCTTGTGAAGGATACCTCTTCAGATTTCTACTTCTCTTCGTTTAGAAGCTCTTGTTGCAACTTTGGCCACATGGCATGCCCATCTGGGCCATGCTAATTCTTGTTTAGTTAGTCATAATAAACTTTTTTCTAATAAACTCAAGTCTTCCAGTCCGTGTCATGCATGCAATATCAGCAAGATGCATAAATTTTCTGTTTCTTATTCCAGTGTTAATCAACCTTTTGAGTTAATTTGTTCTAACGTTTGGGGCCCTGCCTCTGTTGAATCTGTTGATGGTTTTCGATATTATGTGCTTTTTTTTTATCACTACAGTAAGTATAATTAGACTTATTTTTTGAAACATAAATCTGATGTACTCACTGTTTTTATCCAATTCTGCACTCTTGTCAAAAAACATTTTAGTTTGCCAATTAAACAATTCCAAGCAGATAGTGATGGGCAATTTCAAGCCTTAACCAATTATTTACGAGATAATGGAATCTCATGTCCGCACACACCTAAACAAAATAGTTGTGCAAAATGCAAACACAGTCATATCTTTGAGACAGGTAGGACCATGTTACACCATGCAAATGTTACACTACAATATTAGACTTATGCATTTCAAACAAGTGTTTTATACAATCAATAGAATCCCTTCAATCAAAATTAGTCCTAAAATACCATATGAAATTCTTTTCAAAGCACCGCCTGATTACACTGAACTTTATGTTTTTTGAATCCCTTTACTATCCTTGGTTAAAACCATACTCCAAGCATAAACTATTCCACACTCGAGTAAATGTGTATTTTTGGGTTACAACAAATCTAATAAAGGTTATCAATGCTTGGAATTTTTAACTGGCAAAATTTACGTTTCACGTCAAGTTCTTTTCTTTGAACAGGATTTTCCACTTCTCTAGAATGATAATTTGGCACTACGGAATCCAAGTTTGATTTTGCAAGGTCCTGTCACTACTTCACCCACACACCCATTGATACTAGACCATTGTCCCAATAATGCTCCAAATCACACCTGGCAAGGTTTGTTAGGCCCACATCCATCATCCACTCCAACGCCACGAAGTATTCCACTCACATGCTCCAATTCTAACCACGTCTCTTTTTCCTCACCATATTGCCCTACTACCAATCACAACCAAACACACTCAATAACACTTGCTCTCACCAGATCTCCCATTGCAAAATCAATTCCACCAACCAATAAAGGTATTTCTCTGGTAGTCACCAACTCCACAGACTTAGACCCAAATTTCCCTACTTCACATGAACCACCTACACCTGCATCGAACCTCAACCTGAATGCCTTCACAAAATGGTGACCAAATCTCAGACGGGCAACTTAAAGCCCAAGAAATTTTTGGCAACCATTTCATCATATCAACTCAGTGTTACTTGCCATTCACAAGCAGTATGAGATTCGACATGGCGTGTGGCCATGATGGAAGAAGTCAATGCTTTGATTCAAATAGGGATGTGGACATTAGTACCTCGTTCTACTGCTTAGAATGTGGTTGGATGTAAGTGAGTTTTTTGAATTAAACAGCGATCCAATGGGTCAGTTGAGCGCTATAAAGCACATCTTATGGCAAAGGGTTATCAAGAGCGGCCGGGGCTGGATTTCACAGAAACCTTTTCCCCTGTTGTTAAACCAGCAACAATAAGGCTCATTTTTTAAATTGCAATCTCCAGAGATTGGGACATCCGTCAATTAGATGTCTCAAACGCTTTTCTTCATGGTGACTTAGAAGACAATGTTTTTATGGAACCACCACCCGGATTCCAGGATCCAGAAAAGCCGAATCATGTCCATAAGTTAAATCACTTAAAGAGATGCATATTGGGCAAGTGACAGTACTGACCGTAAATCTACATCTGGGCATGCCATCTTCCTTGGCTCCAAAACCATATTTCATGGAACTCCAAAAATCAAAGAACTGTGGCTAAATCCTCCATGGAAACTGAATAAAAGGCAATTGGGGCTGCTACAACTGAATTAATTTGGTTAGAATCTCTTCTTCGAAAAATTGCCACGCCTTTTATATCTACACCTGTGCTGTGGTGTAACAATATTGGTGCTACCTATCTATCTGCAAACCGAATCTTCCATGCCAGAACGAAACATGTAGAAGTGGAGTTCCACTTTGTTCAGGATAAAGTCACTAAGAAAGAGCTTCAAGTTAAATTTGTTTCATCCCGTGACCAACTTGCAGATATACTCAAAAAGCTTTACCGAGCTCCAGACATGCTGATATTCAGGCAAGATTAACAATTCGACCAGTTCAACACTCAAATTGCGGGGGCGAAATAGAGAGAGAATGTTTATCCCAATCTGTTAACGAATTTCATATTGATCTTTATCTATCTCTTGTACCAGTCCTTAGCTTGTACATTTCATACTTATCATTATCTTATAGCCAGTATATATCGTACACTCAATTTATCATTAACAAGACTTAAAACATTCAGAACTCTTTACTGTCAACACTCAATTCAGCTTGCTCCCCCAAGGCAAAAAAAGGAAATCATGAAAACAAATCCTCATAAAAATGCAGATCTAAAATAATAGCAAATACCTGCAATTTCCTTTTCACTGGTAGATTATTATAAAGCAAAAAGTTGAATGAAACTTTGCTAGAATATTGACTTCAATTAATTGAGGATGGATCCAAAAGATTGCTGGACAAATAAGGTTAAAGCTATAGCCCCAGGAATTTTTAAAGCATCAAGTCCATAAAATACCTCCATCCTCTGGAATGTCAGACGTCCACAAAGTGAGGTTGTCCCTCAATAGCTGCATGATCAAAGTGCTATCCTTGTAAGATTCTTCACTTAGGGTATCCAACTCTGATATAGCCTCATCAAAAGCTTGCTTTGCCAGGTGGCAGGCCCTGACAGATAAAAACATCATATAAAAATCCACGTATGTTGCTTATCAAATAAAAGAATCTGTGAGCACAAGCATTTCACTCATATAATATAAGCATGTTATATTCAGCATACCTTTCAGGTGAGTTCAGAATCTCATAATAGAAGACAGAGAAGTTAAGAGCTAAACCCAATCGAATGGGATGGGTGGGAGGTAAATCACTCTCTGCAGTGGCTGAAGCAGTCTGCAAAAACCAAAATAAATATGAAGTACAAATTGTATAATGAACCTTATTCACTAACAAGAATGCACTTATGAAGAAACAAAGAAAGTATGAAACAGAAAGATACACCACACAAAAGTCACAATGTCCCTTCACCTTCCAGAACCAAACTACAAAATCCATAAAACTACATCTCCGAAAAGGAGTTAAAACTTTGACATTCTCTCCTTTTTCTATTGATTTAGTTTTTCTTTCCATGGCTATATCAGATTGGAGTGTAGTTAAGAATCCCAAGTCAAACAAGAAACTCAACTCAACTCAACTCAACTAAGCCTTTATCCCAAAAATTTGGAGTCGGCTATATGGATTCGCTTTTTCCACTCTGAACGATTTTGGGTTAAATCCTCAGAAATATGTAATGCTTCTAAGTCATGTTGTACTACTCTCCTCCAAGTCAATTTAGGTCTACCCCTTTTTTTCTTTTTATACTCTAACCTAATGTGCTCTACTTGTCTAACTGGAGCCTCCGTATGTCTACAAACCACCTCAATCTCCCTTCTCTCAACTTATCTTCAATTTCAAACAAGAAACTAATTAACAAAATATTTAGATTGAGCACGTCTTGCCAAAGGAGAGACATACACCATTGATGATCCAAAATATAATTAAAAATACTTCAAACTGAAGAGGTTAACAATCATAATACTCAATGAAAACAGTTAATTTCTACTACACCTTTCTAGACTTCATAGTCAGAGTAAACCTACAAAGACAAAAGTTCATTTCTCCATTGCCCCCTCCACCAACCCGATAAAGAATGTAAGTAAATGATTTATTTACTTAGACGAGGACAAAATGGTTGTAATACAGAAGTCTTTTATTTACTCTTGCCCCCTCCGTCAACCCAATAATGAACGTAAGTAAAATGAGTTTTCCAAAAAAAATACAAAAGCAATCAAACTGGAAATTTTCACTTTTCCCAGCAATTCAAAGTTCATATAGAACAATTTACAGTCACTGAATCAGTCCGGAAAAATGAGAGGGAACCCATTGCTTTCATTAATATAAACTGCTTAGCTACTAAACAATCAAGAAGTTTAACTCAAGCACATCAATGCATTAACTAGAAGAAAAAAGAAGCTCAAAACAGCTAGCAAACCGTGCAAGTCCTAAAATTTAATCAGACCCAGTAACAAAACCTGGAAAAGAAAAGGATTAGTACATACCTGGTATGCCTTAAGTGACTGATCAGCTGCCTCTTTCTTCTCATTACCAGTCTTGAACTTTGCTCGATACCGATAATAATCACCTTCCTACGCCAAATCCAAAACCCACCAATAAAATTCCTAATTCACTATTAAAATCACAGCATCAACATAAATTCAAAAAAAAAAAAAAAACCACCCCTCACATCTTGTAGTAAAACACATTAGATTCCCCAGCAATAGAAGACGGTATGAGATGCTCATCGATGAGAGTTATAATATCACTGCAAATGGTGGACAACTCCGACTCCACCTTGTGCCTGTACTCCTTAATCCTCTTCACATTTCCCTCATTCCCTTTCGATTCCTCCTTCTGCTCGATGGACGACAAGATCCTCCAAGACGCCCGCCGTGCGCCAACCACATTCTTGTAACCAACAGACAGTAAGTTCCTCTCCTCGACAGTCAATTCAACATCAAGCTTCGCGACTTTCTTCATCGCCTCCACCATTTCTACATTACAACACAGCCCAAAATCACTCAACAGCTAAATCCAAAGAAATTAATACTAAAATCATTCGAAAGTTAAATCCAGAGAAATTAAATCGATTTACATCCATAAATTCAGCAAAAAAAAATTGCAAAATTGAGCACACAAGCCACAGATCTAGAGAGAGACCATCGTAGCGCTCGGCTTGCTCGGCGAGCTTGGCAACGTAGACGAAATACTGGCGATCTTTAGAAGAAGAATCCATGGTGATCTGTTCTGGGTCTGCAAGAGCAAAAGAAGGGAGTTGGAAGGTCTGCGTGATAATGATGAACGTGAGACGGTGTCACGCTCCGGCCAATGAGTGCCACGTCGTTTCTGATTCAGTGTGTCGGGTACTCATTCGGATTTCAAGCTCACTGTCTGCTCTGTTGACTGTGCTGTTGAATGAAGGTAGTTTATATTTGGCCACATTCACCATTTTTCACTTGAATTTTATTTAAAAATCTCATAATACTTAAAGTATAAAAACACATCATGACGTATTTCAATAAATAAAATTAAGATATTTTTAATATATAAATTAAAGAGCATAAACTAATATTATATATATATATATATATATATATATATATATTAGTTAAAAGTATATATCATTATCTTTTTTTGTTAACTTAATATATTTTTTTATAAAATTAAATAAATTTTATATAAAATTTATGAAATAAAAATAAAAATTTTATGAAAATTAATTTTTTACCGTAAGTCATTTACTTTTTTTAAAGTAAAATAATCTATAAATAAATTAATTAAGATTTAAATTTGAAATCTTATAATTAAATATAATTAAGAATAAATATTAAATATTTATGATCTTATTTTCTTTAAAAGTAAAATAAATTTTAATTATTAATAAATAAATGTATTAATTTAAAAATTATATATATAACATAAAATTTAAAAGTTTATTAAAATTTGAGAAATTATAAGGGGTTTCAATCGAAGCCCAACAATAGAACCAAATCTATAAGTACAAAATTGAACTCAATCTACTAAAACAGCATAGAGATTCCTAGCCGAAGACTCAAAAATACAATGAGGAAGAAAATGGAACCTTTTGCTGAAATTTCACTATAGTGAACCATTAGAGGACAGAAAGGGCACCTCAAATCACTTTACTTGAACTTAAATCCGATTAATATTATAATAACTTGAATTCGTCTCAAACCCGATTAAAATTTATTATCAATTATTTAAATTTATTCCGAACTTAATTATTATTATATGAAAAAATTTGAATCCATTTAATATTACATATTTTAATTAATATTTTACATAAAAAAATTATGTTGATTAATAATTTATATTTTAAAATTTTAATAATTTCATAAAATATTTAAATTTTATTTTTATATAAAATAAAATGTATATAAAATTATAAATATTATTATAAAAATTTATATTTTATATTTAATTAAGTATTTATATAAATAGATTCGAATAACGAATAGTCAACATATAATATCCAAATTCGTCATAAATCCAATTATATAATACCAAAACCGATATTATTAAAATTCAATCAAATTAAATACTCATAAAAATCAGGTTCATTGCCATCCCTGCCCACAATTCAACGACTGACCACTTTAAATAGCAAAAGAAAGAACCAAAACAAAACCCTACCACAGCCAAATTCTGTAAGGAATAACGGTTCACTTTACTCCATACTTAATTGGGTGGGTTCAATTAACTCATTTTTAACTTTTGAGCCTTTAAAGTTTTCATTAAAGTTTAAAATAGTCTAGCCATATGAAAGTGTGGTACACACACCATATAAACAAATATTTAATATTTTTTTTTTACTTTAATAATAAAATATTATTTTAAAAATAATTAATTACAATTAAAAATAAAAAATGCTATTTTTATACTCTCATATAAGTAAGTAAATTTATAAAATTAAAATTGAAAATGAAAACTAAATTTGTTATGTTTATAAATAATTAAAATTAAAAAATATTATATTTATACTTTAAATAACTAATTAAAATTCAAAAAATTATAATCAGTGTTAATTAACTAAAATTAAAAATATAAAATTATTATTTTTATATTTTCATATAATTATAAAATTAGAAAAATGAAAATAATTGTAATTATAATTAATTAGAATTATAAATATAAAAAAACACTTCTCATATTTCATATAATTATTTAAAATTTAAATTCAAATTCATTATAAATTAAAATACAAATTAAAATGAAAAAAGAAACTCACGCACCTCTAAAGGTTGTGAATATCACGTACATAAATTTTAGATCAATTTGAGCTTTAATAAAACAATAAGGGATTAATTTAACTCAAAAGCAAAAAATAGTTAAATCGAAGCAAATTGAACGATATTCTAATTTAATAAATTTAACTTATCAATAAAATTTTTATTTCATTTTTTACATTATTTTACTAAATATACATTAAAATTATCTCAGCCTCAATTTCAAACTCAACTAAATGTATTGTTGGAGCCGTTCAAGACGATATAGAAATGCAATCAATTTCAAGGAACCCCTACTGCTGGCCTTTGCAGGGGCACTACAAGGGCCGACTCATTCTTCTGCAGGCCTTTGCAGAGGCACCACACGGAATATTGGTGCATTAAAATCTATGGACCATTACCTAAGAGCCACAACCCACAACACTAATCAACTTAAATTTGCTACAGAATTATTTTAAAACCAAAAAAAAACTACGATTTCTGTTGGGATTTCCTCCTTCAGGTTTTGAGATCAAATTTCAGCTATTAATAGCTTTTAGGCATCAAAATTTTGAACTACAAGAAATGCAGTTGTTCAGCAAACCGCATGCATGTCATTTTGGTATTCTTTTGAACAGCTTGTACAAGCCAAAAACATTCTTCTCTTGCCACAGATATGGGATGAAAAATGATCTGTACATGGGAGGTGAGAGCTCTCTGTCTAGATAAGGATATGCTGCAATAGGCTGAAGCACATATTGTCTTAGTAAAGTCACAAAAGGAAATAAAAATACAGAGAGAGCGGAGATGGATATAAATGTATACCTCCCAAGTTGACAAGTCACTTCCATGTGAAGGGTAAGGTCTATCAAGCTGCAGCTCAACCAAGAAAGTACAGGTTTCAAGATCACGGAGTTGTATGTTGAATTAAGGTGTATTATTCACTCCGTAACAGAAAAATATGAGATAATCCTAAAATACCATAACCAGTGGACAGTTTAATTACATATTGCTCATCTGCTGCCTTGTTCTTATTGTTAAAATATGGAGGAGCTGCTGCAGTCCCACCCGAAGTAGAATTAAATGGGAAAGGAAGAAGACCTCGAAACCCATCATCAATCCACCGGATTTCACTGATATAACCAGGAACAAAAAATGATGAAGGAAAGCGATGCCATTCACTTCCAACACAAAGCACAGAACCTGAAACATGTAGGAACCAATTTAGGATGTGTTTCTTTGAAAGAATATAAACCAGATAAGTTACCACCTTGCATAAATTAAGAACATAAAAAATGAATAAGCAATTGATAATAAACTGACCTACAAAAATTTTAGGTTGTGTACGGGAGAAGAAAGGGTGGGTGTGGAGGGGGATGCAACTGGAAATGAAAGAATAGCACTTGATGATTATAACCATGATCCAATACAGTATGGATGCCATTGAATGACACTATCTACTATTAATACAGCAGGGGATCATTGGTTACTGATGCTATGCAAATACAACTGTACAGTTATCCACAATCTGAGACTAGAAAAACAAATAAAAGAAATCTTCTACACTTTAAATGTTGAACTACAATAAATCAGTAAATGAATCTAGCTGCACCAATTGTTGCGACAGCTAGTTCCGTAAGAAAATCTAATGGTCTACAATTTGAAGATATAAGCAAGAAACTCATGCAAGAACTTGATTCATACCTGTTCCAGTATCATCATGGTGCTCCAAAATTTTGTAAACCTCAATAGGAGCACCATAACCATTAATAAGCGAGAATGTACAAGCATGGGATGCACATAATATGAGGCCTAAAACCACAGGTCTAAGAAAGTTTGCTATCTGCATACAAAAGTACAAGTTTAATGCTTATAGAATAGCTGGAGGAATATATAGGTAATGGAAAAGAAGCCTACCATAACTATCAGAGAATTGTCATAAGGATTGTATCTGTCTCAGAAAAGATCAGGAAAGCTCTCAATGACAGAAGATGCTGCAACACAAACAAGAGGATATATTGGATAAAGGAACCTGCAATCATGAGAGTATATTTAGTCAGCATATATATATAGCCCACTCCTGCCAGCATTCATTCACCACACCAGATTTTCTGGCAACAAATGCAATGTACTTGGTGACACTAAGACCACAGACCAAAGTGAATGAGAACCTTAAGTTTACCAGAATTTTCAATGTAATTATGCAAGATGTAACTCCTCAACTCAGGCACAAAATCCTTGTATTTGATAGGTTTTATTCAATAAATTACTGTTAAATTCCAAATTAAACTAGCATTATTAATTACAGAAAATTAACAACAATTCAAAAAACCATCCCAGAATGTTACAGTAAGATTAGTATAAAGCATCCAAATCCGTATCATTCCTTCATTCAGAAAGAAACATAATTCTATAAAAACTTTCAAAACAAAAGCAGAAACTATACCTTTCTTCTTTGTGGGGCTGCAAGGACATAAATCCTAGCCATATATAAAGAGGTGAGACAACAATTAGCATGTCCAGGCCATACTTTCTCCTAGCAATTGGCAAAAACCCAATGACGAGAAAAGCGAGAATGAAACAGAAGTTAAAATTGTTGAATCCATTCCTCAGATAAAATAATGGCCCTTCAATCCCATACAAGTGGCTCTCACCACCTCCCAAGGCATTATATACTAAAAGATTCAAAACGGATGATGTCCACCTTCCGTAGTAGTGATAGTCAACAAGGACTGAGAGTACCTGAAGGAATTCAGATCTTTAAATTGTAACAAAAACATTGAACATAAATGAATTGGGGAAAAGTCCATTTAGTCCCGACAATTGGGCTCCTGTTCAATTGGGCTCCTGTTCAATTAGACACAAAATATGCAAAACACATACTTATAGAAACAAAAAGTTATAAATTTCAATTGGGTCTTAATGAAAATAATACGGAAACCTATTGAATAGCTGAAATTACTTTATTTTTAACCTTTCAAAAACAATTTTAAATAGTTTCTCAACAAAAATGAAAAAAAAAAAAATTGATGTATTCTCCAGTGTGAGATTATCCTAATGAAAATTACAGAACAAAATAAAATTACCTTTAACTCAGAAAAATTTTAACTCTAGATTACAGCAGTAAGAATTTAATCCAAACTTGCTCATGCTTAAAATTTGCATTTAAATTTTAAGGGCTGCTATTAGATATGACCACAAATTTTAAGGACTAATTTTAACTTGTCCCAGTGACTTAATAAGAGACCATTATAACTCTTCAAATGCCAATTGCTAAACAAAAGCATACCACTTACTGTGCCACAAAGTGATATGTGGCAATCAAAACAATGACAGACTTACCAGAAGAACAATAAAAGTGAATGTTTGCTTGAATCTTCTAGCCAAAGAGTAGAATGTGATTGGCAAGAAAGCCAAGAGCGAGAAAGGCCAACTAAGGATTACCCCAACAGCTGCAACAACAACAGCCATAACAGGCTTCCCAAGAAGAAATAACCCTGAAGAGAGACTCATGGCATACATTGAGAATGAACTTGGCAGAAAACCTGGCAATCAAACGCCAAGGGAACAGATATCATAAAAGCCCATTAAATAAAAATTAAAAAAAAAAATTGAAGAAGAGCAAGAAAAAGACAAACAGCCTCGTGTGTAGAATGTAACAATTCAAAATCATTATCTACAGCTAATTGGCTAATAACTGAAATAAGAATTTTCTTAACCATCAATACTTGGCTACTAATTGAATACAATGCATTGCTAGCAAGAGCACCATGAGAAAAAAACTAAAATCACATTCCGGAAAATACGACAAATGCAACTAAAAAGGCGCACTCACTTGTACTAGCAAAGAAACAACCACTGGTTAAGCATAGCATCGCAAGCGCATAGGAAGCAAGACGTTTGCCATACTTCCTTGAAAGGACAACTACCAAAGTTGCATCCGCAACAACAGAAATAAGACCAAGGAACAGTCTTACTGCATAGAATACCCTCACCTGTGAGTAAGCAAAAATATGATTTAAGTTTATTTGAACGACCAAATTTTTAGATGGGAAAAAAAAAGAAAGGAAGCACAAACTTAAAAATTAATTAAAAAAAAAACCATAAGGAGATTTCTAGAAGGCAGAGGCAGGTTATGATATCTTACTTTTTCCTCTCCATACAACCAGGAAGCAGGTAGACCCACTAGTTCATGGAAATTAATATACAAATAAGACCCAAGTGCAAACTGAGAGCTGCAGATAGACAAAAATAAAATTCAACGCATCAAATCTTTCAAGCATCAAGCAAATTCAAGGTCTAAGCAGCATCAAACAGTAGAAGAACCAAAACCCAACAAGTCCTTCAAGTCTGTTTGGGAGGAAGTTTTTGGAGGGAAGATAAGGGTTTTAAAGTTGATGGATTAATAAGTGATTTGTTTAAAAATTTTAAAGATTTTAAAACTTGCAGATTGATGTACTGGAATCAGACACCTTACATTCAGTTACCTTATACCTTTAAAAAACTTCCTTAAACTCCTCCAAGCAGAGCGTCAACAGAATCATCAAACACAAGACCAGCTCTGAAATACCCCAAGTGCAAAAAGAGAGACACAAACGAGAACCCAATTGCTATCGAATACATAACAATACCTGTATTCCCAGGTTTGGAAGCCAGACTTGTAGAGAAGATAATGGAGAGGCTCCCAATAGTTGAAGACTTCATCGCAGTCATGTACTCATGTATGATATTTGAAGTGGCACTCATGTATCTTAAAATTCCCAAAGAAAGCAAAGGCAGGAACCATCCTAATCCCTTATCCTCCTCATCCCCAACATTCGATCTCCGAGGTTTATTAACCTTCGTGAACGGTTCCGACGACGATGAGGTGACATCAGACAGTAGAGGACGGCGCTGCCGCGTCGATAGAGCCATAGAGGATTTATTGGGCGTGAAAAAAACTGCTTTTTCAGTGATTGCGAAAATGATTGAGAGAGTGGAGTGGCTTGGACGGCCGGCATGGAAACGAGTAGGCGATTCCCTTCTTGGTGGCGAAGAAATTTTGAGCACTTTGTTTTATTTATATAATAAAAAAATTTATATTTCCATTTTAGCTCTTACTTTTTATTATTTTACAAACACTTAAAAAACGAAGAGGTAGACAGACGTGGAGAGAACAAAGGGTCTCTACTATTGTTGCCATTTGGAAGTCCTTGGCTTTCATACCAAAAAGACATGAAACATGAGAAAAGAAAGAAAAACCTTGGGTATTTAATGAGATTGCTTATAGATTATCAAATTTAATCTACACGTTTAAGGAGCAAAACAAGATCAATAATAATAATAATAATAATAATAATAAAAGCATGAATTAACAAATCAATCAACCAATAAATATTAGAAACCTATAATATTTGATATTGCATTTAGAGCTACTATTGAAAAAAAATCACATTTTTAAATATACTATTTAAAAAATTTTTAAATTAAATTTAATAAATTTTAATTATAAAAATATTAAATTAACAAATCAGTTTTTCTTAAATTGCTATAATGCTCTTGAAAAACATCTTTGACTCCCCTACCACAATGCCAAATAGGCACTTAAGCATCTCATTATCTACTATACATAAAGTTGGAACAGAAATGGCTATTTTCATAATTCGGCAACGACTTCTTACATTTACAGTAATAAGCATAGGAGCGGTCCAAAATGCCCAGCCCTCGATTGCATCTAGATTTCACATCATATGCTAAACCACACAAGTATTCACTAATGCTGATCTTTGAAACTGTATATAACATAACAAAGGGGAATAAAACAGGAAAAAAAATTCAAAACCACACACTGTGAGATTAGATTTTACCAAAATGCGTTAAAAAAAAGTTCAAAGGCCAATGCAATACTATTTTGAGAGAGAATATCATGCGATAGTATTTTGAGAGAATAATAGGCGAGTCCAACTAAATAACAAGTGGATCCAACCAAAAAATGCAAAAAGTAGCATTCGCAGTACAAAACTGTAACTTCGCTGAAATAAAAATTCCAAGACTTGCCAAGTTCTTTCAAAAAAACAAAATAATCAGAACATGCAAGATATCCAGAAACACATAATTTATAACCACCAAATTATCGCTTCTTGGAGACACCAACAGTCTTCCCCCTGCGGCCAGTGGTCTTGGTGTGCTGCCCGCGCACTCGAAGACCCCAATAGTGACGAAGACCACGGTGGTTTCTGCAACAGAGAATCAGACATTTGCAAAATAAATAAATCAAACATGCAAGGCAGCAATAGAAAATAGCAATTTCCCCTTAAAAGAAGGCATTTAATAAGAACAGAAGCAAAACCTGATCTTCTTCAACTGCTCAAGGTCATCTCTCAGCTTCATATCCAATGCATTGGATACAACTTGAGAATACTTCCCATCCTTGTAATCCTCCTGTCTGTTAAGGAACCAATCTGGAATCTTGAATTGGCGGGGATTGGCAACAATCACCATAAGTTTGTCAAGCTCTTCAGCAGATAGTTCACCAGCTCTACAAATAGTACAAAAATAAAAATATAAAACATTAGACAAAACCAATCAAGTGTTCAGTTAAATTTAATTTTGTAAAAATACACCAGACACAGCAGGAAAAACTAAAGGAAGGAAACATGTGCATTAAAACCATAAAGAAATCAGATAACAAATCTCTCAGACCCATTGGCATTCCAATGAAAACCCAAACGAAAGAAATTGATCATATAAGAATTTAAAAAAAAGAAGAAGAAGAGCTATTACTGTGTGACAAAGATCGTGATCTTGACCAGTGCCATTTTGTGCAATCTTTGAACTCTCTTAAATGGTAACCAACTAATAAAATTGACACTATAACGTAGTCATAAACCATGATGAAACTACAAGTTATTACTACCACTAAAAGACTAATGAAAATAAGTAAAGCTAACCACCATTAAGCCCAGTACAATTAGACCCCCAATATATCCCAAGTAACAAGAAATCTATCAAAATCAAATTCACTCTTATGCGGCTAGATTTTCTAGCTATTTCGTAGCAACAAATGATTACACCTAGTTCATAATCAAATACTCCAAAAAGCCTAAACATAAAACGAAAGGCAGATAACTGTAAAATAGAACAGAGGCATTTGCTTTATTTAAAGAGCAAACCGCATGGAAAGTGAAATAACGAGGGGAAAGTAAAGCGAGAAGGACCTCTTGTTCATGTCGGCATCGGCTTTCTTGCAGACGATGTTAGCGAAGCGGTGACCGATACCTTTGATGGAGGTTAGGGCAAACATAATCTTCTGTTTCCCATCGACGTTCATGTTCAGAACGCGAAGAATGTGTTGAAAATCTTCATTTGCTACGAACGACTACAAAATTTCACAAACATTAAAAAAGCAATCTCAAATCTGTCATACATAGTCCACAAACACAGGTTTCATAACTCACCATGGCTAGGGTTTTAGACGTAGAGAAGCTCTCTTCCCCTACAGCGGCGTATAAGTTCAGAGCAAATAAACAAGTCCCAAAACACTTGATGCGGAATGGAGAGGCATAGAGCGGCTTATATGGTGTGTCCTAAATTGATATTGCCAAAGTAACTAATTTTAGGGTAAATTTTTTAAAAAACAATTTTAGGATAATTCGCCAAATCAATACTTAATTTTTATATTTTTAAATTAAATAATTTTAATTTTTTTTATTTTTTTAACAACTTGAGCTTTCCAAACACTTAATTTCATTTTATTTTATTATTAATTATAATAAAATAATTAAAATATGCTTAACTCTATTTAATTTGAGGGAGTTAAGTTCATCAGATTTTATTTTGTTAATCTTTATTTAAGTTTGTATTTAAATAGTTAATATATTTTATATTTAAATAATTATATATATTTTTATATTTAAAATGTAATATATTCACATATAAATAGTTAATAATATATATATATTATTTTAATTTTAACCGTACATTCTCATATTTATTGAATATATAAATTATAAATAAAAACAAGAAATATTTGTACAATAGGATACAGTATTTTAATATATTTATTCTTAATCATTTAAGACAATACATAAAAAAATAACAATAATAAGTTAATTATAATTTGTTTGATTTAGTAGTTCTTTGGCAATGTAATGGACTTATTTATCTAAAAAATTACATTTGGTTGGTTTATATTTGATATATAATTATTCAACAATTAAAAATGAAGGAATTTTAAATGTAAAATTATTTAAATTTTTTGGTGTCCAACCAGAAAATATGAATATTGAGATAAAATCATTTATTACCATCTGCATTTCTAACCTTTTTTTTTAGGGACAAAATCCCCAGCTTCAAATAGAATTTCTCAAGGTTTTGGTCTACCGTCGAGTAACTGGCAAGCCCTTTTCATGGATTATATCCCAGCGTTTCAACAAAAAAAAAAAAAAAAAAGAAAATCATGAGATAAAAGAGCAAAACAAGATTAATAATAATAATAATAAAGGCATGAATTCACAAATCATCCCACCCATAACTATTAGAAATCTATAAACTTAAGCATCTCATATAAATAAAGATGGAAAAGAAATGAATATTTTCATTAATTCGACAATGACTTGTTCTATTTACAATAATAAGCATAAGAGAGGTCCAAAATTCACAGCCCTCGATTGCGTCTAGATTTCACATCATGCTAAACTACACTACTTCACTAATGCTGATCTTTGAAACTGTACATAACAAAGGGGAAGACAACAGGGGAAAAAAAAAATCCCTACACTCTTGAGATTAGATTGCCAAAATGACAAATTTGTTGACGAAAACCGGCAGAGGCTATCACCACCACTTAATGAAATGTTCAAGTGCTATGCTGGCATCCCAAGACACGACAAACTCTGCTTAATGAAAAGTCTAGAAAATCTATTGGTGCCAGTTGTCCAAAGAACACCTGATTTCTACTGCAAAAAGAATTAAACAGAAATCAATTAGCCTGGTTTGATAGAATTATCACCTCAGGTGCACCACATGAATTGCTCCCGCCAGAGGCACAGTGAAGAGCAACACCAGAAGCAGAGCTCGAACTACTAGCATGATCAAGCTCTAAATCAGAACCTGAGGGCTTTAACAATTTGGTATTCATATGAGCCTTATCAGAAGCTAAACCCCCATCAACAGTAAGGGCATCATTTTGAGTTTTGGCATACACATCTTTCAGGTCATAGACACCATCTCCACAAGAGCTTGATGCAACTTCAGTAGACATGCAAAGTGCATTACTCGTGAACCCATGCAAATTGGGTTCCCCACTGATATCAGAGGCCACCACATGACAAAGATCATTGCAATTGGAATTATCCATAGCAAGGGAAAGTTTTGATTCATGGTTATCAGGCCCATTGCTTTGACAGAGAGAACTGAAATTTTGTTCAAGAGGCAATACAGCAGAATGCCCATTCAACACATCTTGTACTCTTTGGTGAGCTTCGGAGGATATTGACTTGACAACATCATACGAGATATTACTAGTCTTGGACTCGTGGAGAACAGCATTCTCTTTTGAAACTTTTACTCCATGCTCAGAAGCCAAGTCTGGGAATTGAGAACTAATGATTTCAGCAGTGGCATGCACAGAATCCTCTCCAACAGAGCCAGGATTCTGTTCAACATTGCTAGCTTCTATTTTCACTTCACAAGAAACCGTTTCAATATCACCACTTGAAGCATGTGGAGATTCTCCTAAACAATTAGCAGATTCAGATCCAATATGAGATACCGCAGGCAATGTACATTCTACCTCTGATGCAATATGCTGGTTTGATTGCACATGCAGTTCTTTTTTTGATGCATTGTCAGAGGGCAGAATAATGGAAGCAGACGGATGATTCTGTTGTCCAGTAATCTTTGCCACTTGTTCATTAGCATCACATGAAGAATCGAGAGGGGACACAACATTTTCATCTCTCTCATCCAGATTATCAGAAATCATACCAAAATTATCATTGCATTTTATTTTACTCTTGTCCTGAATTGTGAGATCAGATGGCTCATTCAAGCACCCATCAGAAAGTAGACCAGATTCAGCAGCGGCACATTCACCAATTACATCACCAACAAAAGGTACATTGGTCTCACTGGAACCTTTCAAATCAAATCTAGCTGAAGATCTCTCGACAAAACTACTTGTCGCATCTTCCGTGGTATGAAGTTCCCTGAGCTCGGCGGGCTTCAATCCTACAACAATATACATAGTGTTGAACAGTCATCAATAAGATAAAAAGTCAAAACCCTTCAACTATTACATCTGGGTGATCACTGATTAGAAATAGCAAATACCTTGTACTGGATTCATATTTTCTTCAGGAAACTGATGCTTCAGTAATGGTTTCTGTAACATATCAACACCAGGGAACACCATCATATTCATGTTCCTCAATATTTTCTTGCTCGAGTCTTCAATGGGCTTGAAACCAAACACTGAAGTCCATGTTTCCCTTAGCTCCGAGACAGCTGGTATGACCAATTTCTCAACATCTAAAGAGCATAGAGCCTGATAAGAGATTCAGAGAAGGAAATAAATAAAAAGGAATTTCAAATAAGTAGGAAGAACACAGAGATGTCTTTCACTGGAGCAAGTGAAATTCAAGATTAGCCATTGAAAAAGATAGGATATTCCTTCATGCAGAAACACAATCATTTGGGAATATGCATAAATTCAGATAAAAACAGAAAACGCTCAAACTTTAATTTTCGGTCATTATTTCCAACACAGATAGAGATATATCCAGCAGAACGGCCAATTCACAAAGCACTTTTCTTTTTTTTTTACGGTGCATCCCATTTCACAAAATAATGTGAATTATAAATTTCAAGAAATCCCCAAATTTTTGGGACAAAAGCTTAGTTGAGTTGAGTATAAATTCCAAGAAACCATTAAACAGAAAGATCATGCTAGAAAAAGTAAGAAATTTCAGTTGTCATTAACTGCAACTTATAACTT
Organism: Hevea brasiliensis; assembly: GCF_030052815.1. Taxonomy (NCBI): domain Eukaryota; kingdom Viridiplantae; phylum Streptophyta; class Magnoliopsida; order Malpighiales; family Euphorbiaceae; genus Hevea; species Hevea brasiliensis. Next base: position 116,634,777 of record NC_079494.1, read on the forward strand.
TACGAAATTTGTTCATTTTTATTTGGAAATTTAGATCATGTCCTTTGACTTCACCTGTTTCAGCTTGTGCTTTATAAACTGCTTCAGAACAAACTAAGAAATCATCTCTCCAAAGGATAAATTATTGGGACTTCACATTCTATTCAAATGAGGTAAAGAAGTCCACTGTGGACACATTCATAAAATTCAGGCACACGAAATTGCAGATAAGCAAAGAAGGCATTAAGTACCAAACCTACCATTTCAATTGCAGTCAGAAGTCGGCGACACATTCCTTGACGTCTATAGGTGTAGCGGGTCCCGATGAATGGCATCTCTGCTAAATGATTCCCATGAATCCTATTTGACCATGCATTAATCATGTTATTTTCAATATTTACATTCTCATAACTTGCTACATACACATGCACCGATGTGAATGCCAAAAAAAGTCATTGTAGTAAAGCAAGAAAACAGATGGAAGGGTAGTGGGTAGTCAATGCATTCAATAAAATTAATATGACCAACTTAAAGTGGAAAAGGGCAAGAAAAAAAAAAGAAAACAATATCTAATACACACACAACTAATCAACATAAAAATTGCAAGCAAATGCTACAAGATGCTTAGGATAAAATAGAAGATTGCAACAATAACTAAGCTTTCATTACAAACTAGTTGGAGTCGGCTATATAAATCTTTTTTTGCCATTCAACTATATTTAAAACAAATTCTGTATCAATATCCAAAAATTGTAAATCTTTTAATACTACTTCCCTCTAAGTCATTTTAGATCTCTCAATTTCCTTTCTCACTTATTCCACCACTAACTTATGCAGTGTTGTTAAAGGTGCTGAGAGGCATTGAGTGAGGTGAAGCGTCGAAGTGGGAACTCGACTGACTAAGGCGCGCCTGGATTTGAAAAGGCGAGCACCCTGGGACAAAATGTGAGAGATGCCAGGCATTGCGAGGCATTGCCTCATGCATATAATGATATATTCTTTTTTTTTTTAACAAAGATTAAAAAACCCCAACCCTAGCCCTTCATTTTGATGCCACCATCTGCTAGAAAACAAGGTCAGACCACAACGGCACCTGGGCAGGTGATTTTCTCTCATCCTTCCTCTCTCTTTCTCTCCTCTTCTTTATTCCTCTCTCCTCTCCTCTTCTTCTCTTCTTCTCACCTAGCATAGCAAAACAGCACTTGCGCAAACCTTTTTTTCTCTTTGTAATTTTTTTCTTCTTTTCTCTCCTTCTCCTCCTATACTATTCTTCTCTCACTCACAACCATCTATATAGCATATACACTTTATTTTTTTTCTGTTTTTTAAATTAGTATTTTCTTTGTATGCTTGCTTGGTCACTGAGTGGTGGATCTAGACATCCACTGAATATTGGTAGAATTGTTAGGGCGGTGATTTTAGCTATATATATATAGCGCCTCGCTTCAAAAAAGCACTCGCCTCACCTCACCTTTTGGCTAAGGCCATAAAGTACCCCGTTGCTTTATTGTCGCCTCTCACCTGAATGACACTGAACTCATCACACTTTCATATTCTTAGTTAACTCTCTTTCATTTTATCCCCAATGTGTGGCACATGCACTCTCTGATAGATGTGGTCATTTTTAATTTTATTCATTATTGTGTTAGCAACCTCTATGACCTAGAAGCATTACACATTTCCGAGGATTTAACCCAAAATCGTTTAGAGTGGAGAAAGAGAATCCATATAGCCGACCCCAAATTTTTGGGAAAAAGGCTTAATTGAGTTGAGTTGAGTTAGCAACCTCTATCTAAACATCCGCATTTTAGCCATACTCATCTTGTAAATATGTTGTTCCTTATATGCCCAACATTTACTCCCATACAATATAACTAGTCTGACCACATTCATTTGTACAAATCACATGATACACCCATTGCAATCCTCTATTTCATCTATCCTATTTGATCCTATGAATTACATTCTCATCTATTAACTTGTTTCTCTAGATGATAAAACCTAAATAGAATATTGCAACAACTACACTAAACTCACAAGACCCACAAACCAACATGCTTAGACACATAAGTGGCCATTCAATAAACATGGTGGGCAAGATAACAAGGCAACACCAAAGAAAAAAGGGAGGGGTGAACTCATGAGAAGTATACCTTCAAAAATAGAAATCTCGTACATATAATTTTGTTAAAATGTCAAACATTTTATTATGTTATGTACTCTTATTCAAAAACTAAATTCAAGGGTTTCTTCTTCAACAAGAGTGCTCAACTAAATCATATAGGGAACGGTGATATAGTCAACAAAACTAATCCAAAGCAAATCAATCCTTTAAAATGAAATTCATTCCGGCTAAAATTGCATCTGCTCATGTGTCCCCATTTGGAATTTTTAATGTCTCATATTACAACACATGCATGCATTTATCCAATGCCTTGTAGATAGGGATAATGAGATGTACAAAATTAGCATTACGTTCCAGACGACTGTTCTTGCTAGAAAGTAGATAGGGATAATGAGATGTACAAAATTAGAGTTATGTTCCAGAAGACTGTTCATGCTAGAAATTATTCCTGACAATATTCATTCTTTCCAGATGTGATCTATAGAATGGCACAAATATTAAGTGAATATACCTAATTGATGCAGCAGCAATTAGGTCATCCCCCCTCTCTAGGATTGCAGTGAAGAAACCACTATAGTTCAATCGGTGAAAATTGGACCTGAAACAGAAATTAGAAATTCAATAATAAACAGCTGTATAAAAGTTCAACTGTCCTCTAAATAATAAAGAGTCAGGAGGACTGATTTATAAAAAGAAACGAAAACAAGTGAAAAAAAGTACTGCAGTTGGACATATTTTAAGGCCAGTGCTTCAGAAAATTACTATTAGGCTTGCTGTAAATGAGCTATTTGCTATAGAAAATTAGCAAAATCCATGTCTATCCAAATGTACATAATACAACAGAATAAGGTGCTACTTCATGGCCAGATAAAACAGATAGACGGAGATCCTTTACCAGCATATTAACTTCATCCAGTATGTAGCTTAACTTAAATGGTTAAAGGGCAAATTTTCATTTTATAAAAAGATTGCAAGCAATGGAGATTCCCTTTTTCTTCTATTATTTAACAACATCAGAATTTAAATAATTCCCTGAGCACATTTACAACTCTTCCCCATTTTGTTCAGAAAGTCTTTAAAGACGGTACAAATCTACGTGACTAAAGATGCTGAGTCAAGCATGCTTACCGAAAATTATAGACAATATTGCGAATCAGATTGACGCCACTTCTATGGTCAACCATGGGCAAAAAGCACTCATCCATTATATGCAATGCAACAGCCAACTTTGAGTTGCATTCAACTTTATGAGGCTCAATGAGAGAAATATCAGGGCCAACATCAAATCGACGAACAAAAGTCCATGAAAATCCTTCATCCAGTTCATGTTTTACCCCAAAAAGTATCTGCAGTCTCTTGTATAACTGACAGAACAAGAACATGTAGATTTCAAAATGTTTTTAGAAGCCATATTCCGATGTAAATTACAAAAAAAAGAAAAATAAAAATAAAGATAAAACTATCTATTCTCAGGAGAAAAGATTTGCATAGGCCAATGCTAACTAACTCTGAAAATTATTTCATCAACCATGTGAGTGAATTCTGCTTTTAGTAATACATGGGATGATAACTAAGTAAAACTACTGAACACATGCGTATTCCAGAGTCTTTTATCAGATTTTTCATAGCTACACTTGCTTTCACTTTTCTTTTGTAACTAAAATATAAAACTTAATGGATTCACCTGCGCAAACACTGTAAGAATACATTACAAATCAACATAAATCATGGAAACTTGCATCCAATGCAATGATTATATTACTTCTTATTGGGACATAAATACAACACGACCATGTGCAAAGCAAATAAGATGAGTTCACACAACTTGATGTGCTCTATGAAAACTCTACCTCATATCTCACAGTAACAGCATTTAACATTCTGTGACTGACATGCAAAGGTCATCAACGTAAATATATGAAATTTAGAGTATTTGTAGTTTTAAATCTATTAAAAGAAACCTTGCATAGAATCAAACAATAACCACATGGCTGTCACAAACTCAGGCATATGCTGCAGCTACAAAAAAAATTTCAGCTGCTGAAGCATAGCCGTATATATGCTTCAGCTCCTAAAAATTTACTTGGCACCTTTAAAATACACCTTATCTAAATCTTACATTTAACAATTCGTCAATACCTACTTAGTATTTATAAATACAACATGACATACATAAAAAATAAAAAATTCATTACTTTCAAAGAACTATAATTAAGATTACAAATAATTATTTTAATAATTTTATTTTTAAATAAAAAAACTTAATAATATAAAAACTAGTAATAGTTGCATGTTTGTTTTAATTTTTTTTTCTATTTTTCTATTAAAATGCCCACATTTTAAAAAATGGTTCATATCTAGTAGTATTGTAGTAATAAAACTTTCATTGCAGATCCAACTCAACAACCTTGCTTCCAACTGCTAATACACCAACAATAACTGACCATACCTCTTGGCATTTCTTCCCACAAAAGGCCGAACTATCACAATCATCACTTATAGCATCCTTCACCAAAGCACAGGATTGGTGATCTACAGCAAAAGAAATCTCATAATACAGATCAATTTAATGACACCAACCACTGCAAATTCTAGTACAGTAAAAAAAAGTAACATACAACTGTGCATCAAAACTCTATGAAGAAAGAGTCAATACATTTCTCCTCACAGAAACGACATGTAAGTAATGCATGTAATGAAGAAGCATTATCATTCTCTCTCTGAAATGTATTCCCACCAGCCATGCCACAAAATTTGCACAAACAATATAAGCAACGCCAGAGCCCGGAGGGGAACTTCTGTCATAAGAAGAAAAAGAAAAGATTACTGATGCTATTAGGTTAGAAATATTTAAACCTATTTCTACAAGTACCAGCTGATAAGTTGAAGTCAACCTTAAGCAAATTAGTGAAAGCCCCTTTTGAGGAGGCAACTAGACTGTAGTCCTTTCACCAAATGATGCATGTTTTGGGCTCACTGGAGGGTGACCCAATTTGCCCTGGCCCAATCATGCAGAGACTATTAAAGTTATTTGGGAATTAGTTGGAGTGAACAACCCATTTTTACTATTTATCAAGTGGCACTCAATTCTAGTTTCTATTGTTCTTAGGTTTTATGAACAATCCCTATCCGGTAACAACAATCTACTGCCAAAATCAAAAACACTAGCAAGGCTGGAATGCTACCTGAACAGAAAACTGAACTAAACATGGCCAGGGTTAATAACACCTTCCTACAATAACACCCCCCCCCCCCCCAAAAAAAAAAAAAAAAATCATAACAATTATGTGAGAAAAAAAAAAACAATAATCAAAGCAAAACAGTGAATAATGCATACTTTTATCTCTAGGCAGCTTTGATGGAATGTTGATGGGCAACCATCACAACAAATCAGGTCCCCACCATCTCCACAAATCCCACATGTATCGTCATTAGGATCTTCACCATCAATATCAATGAAATGGAACCCTTCACGAGAAGAATCATCTTGTTTAAGCCATGAATCTAGCTGGCACTGCAGGAGTGAAGATCCAGTCTCTAAATATATATTTTTGAATGGCTGACTGAATTTGCCACCTGAATGAGCCTCAAATTCTGCAATTGTAAAAATTTTACTACAGCAGTCACAACGAATGCCATCTGTTGTAATCCTACCCTTCATCACAGCTCGTGTTTTCCTCTGTTTCAAGCAATGCACCTTCTCATCTAGCCGGACAGTGCCCAGATCAATCATCCAGGCAAGCACAGTTCGCTTCCCACTATACAGCATATAGCCATCACTTTCAGACTCTTTGCCCTCTTGAGAATTTCGAACCATCAGAGCACATCGCTTTCTACCATGTGTTTCAAGTCGCTTCCGACCTCTGACAGACACTGCTGTTTCCTGGCCCGTTGTACAGGCTAAATCGTTCTGTCTGCAATGCAAGGATCTCAGTTTTGTTCTTCCCTTCAACTTCTTAGAGTTGACACCGGCCACAGCACCCAGTTTTCTTTTGCACAGTTTCCACTTTTTCCTTCTAGTAACTACTTCAGTTTCTTTCTCACCCTTCTCTTGGCTCCATTTCCTTTTCTTCTTATTTTTGTCTGATCGTACCTTCTTCATTACTTTAGTAAGTATGCTAAGTTCCTCATCTGGAATTGGAGTAAATTTGAAATCAGACTTACAGGTATTTGAATCACCTTTTCCATCTTCATAATGCTTCTTAAGCACCCGATAAGCCAAGGTGATGGACCAGTGAGTCCTTCCTTCAGGATTAACATACACTGCATCCTTGTATTCTCTACCATTCCTTGGCCTATATTGAATCTCCCAGCCAGCACCCAAAAGCAATTCCACAATTTTATCTCTCACTGCCTGCCTCAGTGATCTACCGTGTCCCATTTCCCCTACGTTCTGTTTAGTTTCCCCTCCTTCCTTCTCATCATTGCTGCAGGTAATCTTCCTAGCTCGCAGTAATCTCATGTTGTATTCGTTCCCAAGTCCCTTTCCTGCCAATGAACTATTATTCCCAACATTGTGGTTCATAACATGTATGTTGTGTTTTACTGATTTGTTTTTCCTCAGTGCATGCATCATTTTACCCTTATTCACCTTGGGAGGTCTCCCACGATTAGGCTTCAGCTTCTTCCTCACTTCTCCATAAGATTCATCACCCTCTTTACAAGCAGGTTGATCAGTTTCTTCATTTCCCATGTCAAACATTTTCATTACTGATCCATCATTCTTCTGAGCCTTTGGTGGTCTCCCATGCTTATGCTTCGAGTTTTCCCTCCATTCATTATTTGGCTGATCACTCATTTCGCCAGCAGATTGATCACACTCTTCCTCCTCCACCTCAGCCCCTTTCTTATTAGACAGATCACTCCCCAGAGCCTTGGACAGTCTCCCACGACTAGAATTTAATTTTTCAATCTCTTCATTCTCCGTCTGATGACTAGCAGATAAATCAATCCTTTCCTTTTCCATCTCATCCCTCTTTTTCTCATACTCATCATTCTCCTGAGCCTTGGGAAACCTCCCACGCTTAGGCTTTATGTTTTTCCTCCCTTCAGGCTGATCACTCTCTTTGCCAGCAGATTGATTAACCTCTTCCTCAACCTTTTTCTTCTCAAACAGATCACTCCCCTGAGACTTGGGCGGTCTCCCGCGCCTAGGCTTCTGATTGCTCACTTGACTAGCAGACAAACCAATCCCTTCCTTTTCCAAGTCACCCCACTTTTTCTGAGACTCATGATTCTTTGATGACTTGGGAGGCCGCCCGCGCTTACGCTTTAGCTTTTTTACACTCTCTCGATCAGCAGATTGTTCAATCTCTTCCCTCACCACATCACCCCATTTTAGTTGAAACTCACTCTTCAGAGACTTGGGAGGCCTCCCCCGTTTGCGCACTAATTTTTTCCTCTTCATGTTACCTAAATGATAACCGTACCTGCCAACAAAATGACCACTCTCTTCTTTTTCCACATTGACCCGCTTCTCCTCAAACGCACCTCTCCTTGTGGTCTTTTTCCCAACAAAACCACCATTACTTTGTCCCCTCTCAGTTTTTTGCCCAGACCTTGACCGCAGAACCGTACCAACAACCTGCAATTTACCATCAATAGGCTCATCCTTCACCTTCTGTCTTTTGACACTATCATCTTTACTCTCTCCCTGATGATCTATTCTAGTTCTTTTCCTCCTACTATTAGCACACTTCACAACGTTATCCTCATCAGTATCACTCCCAGCACCACATTCCTCATATCTTGACCCATCAATCTGATTCATCTCTGTTTCTTCTTTTGGGGCAGAAACTAATATATCTTTTTCAGTCCAAGAAGCAACCAATTTTGGGGTGCTCTCAGCAGCCGAGTTGAAGCCCCTTTCTTCAGTACTGTCTACCTCCATTTTAACGGTTGCTTGGCAAGGCGACGACTCACCATCGTCAGTTTTCGCCAACAATTTGGCGCTGGATCGCAAGCCCTCTCTCATCACTAACAAAATCCCTAATTTAAAAAAATAGGCACAGCATTTTGGTTTTAATGCAACTTCAATAAAATCAAAATACAAGTTTAAATAACCTCCATTGATCTTACTCGCTGGTTATAGCGATAAGAGTCTTGAAGCTGGATCTGAACAGCGTTTAGAATCAAAACCTGGCATCCAAATACAAGACCCAGAAATCAAAAAAAAAATCAGAATATAAATTGTACGGACGGATCCTAACAAAATCGGAAGCAACGAAGAAATGGGGAAAATAAAAAAAGGAAAAGACTTTACCAGAGAGCAATATTTTTACGATCTTACGACGTCGTACAAGTATACCCAATGCTTGGCCATGGCGTGTAGTCTGGAAAGAGAAGAAGAGAGCGAAGGGTTTAGAGGGAGAAACAAAGTGACAAGGAAAGGAGATTGGGAGATTTTTCAAGGTTTTTTTGGGGGCTTTAGCTTTTACAATGTTTATAATTACGTCTATATAGGCTGGTCTTCGTTTGGGTCAACTGTTATGCTGGTAGCCTGGGCTGGATTGTCATTTTGCATTGCCTATGATTTTCAATTTCCCTCCATTGGGAGAACCCCCCAAAATTAATCTAACTTAATTATCAACTTTTATTTCATGCCACCTATTAATTCAAAATAATGTATGGTTTTGGGGTTACAATACTTTGATCAAATTTCCTAGGGAGGTAAAAAAAGTCCATGAACTTTTTGAAATTTAAAAGGAAATTTTATTATATATATAAAAATTTTATTAAAATTAATATAATTTTAACAATAATTTATTTTTATCGTGTGATTTATAATAATAAAATATTTATTGATACTCTAATGAATTAAGGAAATATATATATATATTAAAAAAAACATTTTCAGTGATTTTTACAACTATTGAAAATTTATTGTTAAAATTTAAAGTTACATTTGAATCGTCATAAAATTTGAATATTTTTATTGATGATTCAATTAAACGTAATATAAACTAAAATTAAAAGAAGTAATGCAACTCTTATAAAGGTTTTGTATGTGAAACTCGTGCTACTGAGATTTCCAAACTTAGCTACTATTCAAATCATCGACGATGGGGTCTAGTTGTGAAAAGCAAGACCTGTGGATTGAGCGCTGGCCTTTTTTATTTTTTTTTTGAGTGTGGTAGTGGGCTGGCAATGAAAAAGCACCGGTGAGGTGAGGTTGGCTGGCAAAGGAGAAAAATGAAAACGGAGTACGCTAAGATTGAACATTATCTATTAGTTTGTTAAATGAGATTTTTCTTATTTAGTTACTATTTATAATAAATTTAATATATAAAATATATAATAAAATTAAATTTATTAAATATATAATTCTATATATTTATATTTTTAATTTATGATATATCGAATCTCAATAATTTTTTATTAAATGAATCATCATGCACTAAGTTATAGGTTTGGTATGACGTAATGTATACTTAATAATTTAATTTACCTTATTAACCGCTTTTAAAAAAAAATTTAAAAATGATTTAAATATTTCTTTATACACTTTTTTTTGGTAAGTCAAATAAGCCTAATTTTAACTTTTAAATTAAATAAATTTATAACTTTCCATATTTAAAACAAATTAATCAAAGTATAATAAAATACTATTTTAATTAATTTTAAATATTAAAAATATTTACATTTTTAATTAAATAAAAATTAAAAAAATAATTAAACACAAACTCATATCCTTCCCTTTTTTATTCTTCTGCTTTCCCATACGCACTGTAATTACTGAACTGAAGAGTTTGGTTTTAAGGATGTTTGTGAAGCTGCAGCCAATTCTCACAAAAGCTGCCCTTGAAAGGCAACCACAAGAGGGGGATAAGCTTACAAGCTCATCATGCTCCTTGACAGCAGCTTCTTGGGTCTTACTCTCTAATAGACAGCAACAAGTTACTAGAAGGGCTAGACACGTCCCTTAGAGGCTATGATGCATGGAAACCGCATGCGGGGGCGTTTCCCTGTGTCGAAAATGTGAAGATGCGCTGGCGGAACGTTTTCCGGCCGTTTCCGTAAATTTTGAGAATCGGAAAGTTTCATGGAGCGGACAAGCGTTTCTTTAATTTAAAAAATTAAAAAAACTCGGTTCATCTATTCTTTTGACTCATGCCGCATCAGATCATAAGAAGAAGATTACTTACCTGGTGATGACAGACGGCAGCGACGACAGCGACGTAGCGCAGGTGAGTACTTCCCGTCCAATGCTCTGCTTCCTTTTAGATCCCATTCCCATCCCATGCTATGGGACTACCTCCTTCTTTAAGATCCCATGTTCTGCTTCCTTTTAGATCCCATTTCCATCCATGCTCTGCGACTGCCTCCTTCTTTAAGATCCCATGTTCTGCTTCCTTTAGATCCCATTCTCATCCATGCTCTGCTTCCTTCTTTAAGCGATACTCTGCTTTTTTTTTTTAATCGATACATGCTCCCTCTTGATTGGCATAGCTGTTTTATATTTGAATTAATGGATTTGTGTTGGTTTGGGTTAATGGGTTTTGAATATGCGTTTGGTTTAGAATTTATAATTGCATTTGTGGATTTGATTTGGAACTTATAATTGCATTTAGAATTTATACCTTTAGATGTGAATGTGATTTAGCAAAACAATATGTAATTTATATATATATATATATATATATATATATATATTACATTTTACGCTGTTTCACCTATATTTCTATTTCTTATATTTTTGAAAATACTGTTTTCCAGTATCCGCGTTTCTGTGCTACATAGATTAAAGACTTAATTAGCAAAATATCCTCAAATTGAGTTTCGAGCAGTGGTTCAAGGAGCACCAGCGGCGGTGATGAACAGTGGACGCGCTTCTTCTAGGAATTCTCGCCGTGGGTTTTGATGTTTTGATATTATGCTCCTTGATTGGTCTTGATGTTTATGGGTTTAGGGGAGAATACAGAATTTATGAGTTTGAGGGAGAATAAGCTTTTCTGGGTTTGATATCATTTTTTTTTTAATTTTTATTTAACTAAAAATAATAAATATTTTCAACATTTAAAAATAAAAAAATATTATTTTATTATTAAAAATATAATATTTATTAAATCTGCATTAATATGAGTTTAAATCAAAAATTTAGGGGTTAATTAGGAAAAACAATAAATGAAATCATCACAATAAATAATTATAATAAAACTATTATACATACATCGATTTCATTAAATAAAAACTCATTAATTAGGCCATAAAGTTAAAAATTAACTTATTTGAGCCCTATAGAATAATAAAGGGCATATACAACCTTTTCTCCAAAAATTTTTATTAAAAACCAAGCTGAATCAGTTCAACTGATTTCTAAAATCAAAATCTAAACTGAATCATACAGTAAAATAAATCAAATTTTCAATGCAGTTACATTATGCCAGTTATTTCAATTTAAATCAAATTTTATTTACCACTATTTCTAATGCATCTTGCATAATGCTTGAAATTAAATATTAAACATAAATTGTGCATGGTTAAAATAACAAATATAAAATATTTTATTTATCACTTTTTTCTCATAAAATATTAATATGAAATGCTAACCTTTTCGCATAAGGGAATACAATTTATATTATTATTATTGTTATTATCAATGAATGTGATCTAAACAATTAATTACTATTAAATAATATTAATGTGACGACATATAAGTAAAAATGTTAACACCATGTGTTAATCATATAAGTGATTTGTGAGCACCACACTTCATGCCACAGTAATACCATTTAACAGTTACAACGGTTTATATCACAATTATTAAATAAAAAAAAAAGGATATCAATTTAATTGTTTTATGTAATCTTTAAACTTATAAAATTTTAAGTCTCAACAGTCGAGTAAATTGTAAAAAATAATTTGTAAAAAATCTTAAGATATGATTTTGTATTTCCCAATAATTTATGAGATAGGAAAGGGTCTAATTCTATGGATCCCAACATTAATCACTAGAATCTTGTTATTGATATACCATAAGTTTGACTTTTTCCTTCAAATAACTATCCAATACAATTAGAGGCGTGCAATTGGTCGGTTATGTTTCGAACTGAATCGAAATAATTGAAATATTGAAAAACACTTTTTTAAAGATGGAACTAAATCGAAGTTAATAGAAAATCGAATCAAACTGAATTAAAATTCTCGGTTCAATTCAGTTCAGTTTGATCAATTTAGGCCTTTGAGCCTGCTTCTTTTGAGCTTTCAAAAATTAAAATGAAAACATTTCAAGGCAAATAATCAATTACCAATGAGTAGGCTGTGCTAGACTATGGAGCATATAAGACTACAGAGATTAAAACACTAAAGTCCATTTTTTTCCTGTCGATTCGGTTTTTCATTATTTTTTGGGTTAAAAAATCAAACCAAACTTATGAAAAATCACATATCAAAACCAAACTAAAATGGTTCGATTTTTCGGTCTTAACTCTTGTGTGCTCACCCCTAAATACAATAGAATTTTTTTTTTTACAATATTTATATGGTACCATACTGTCATTGCACTGCAAAAGAAAGTTATGGGTTGTAAAGAAAACAAAAATTAAGAGAAACAAAACAAAGGTCTTGCTTTCCTACATTTTATCCCCATTTCCTGAACATCCTTTCACTCTTTACTGCATTAATTCTCCGTAACTAAACATGATTAGAACAGAGAGAGCAGCTTAGTAGACTCAAACAACAGAGTATATCCAGATCCCACAAGGGGAAAAAAAAAAGAAAAGAAAAAGCTGCAGTGTAAATAATAGAATCTAGATGTCACATTATTCAATTTATACAATAAGTTAAACTTTCTTCTGAGTATACATTAACATAATGCAGTTGCTCTGCATATGTATCTATGCACGCATATATATAGAGCATTGTTATCGGCTACCATCTTTGGCAAATGCCAAGGCAAACCATACTTGGCCAATTACCTATGCTTCACAACATTCCTGTTCATGGATTCCATGTAGCCAGACTCAGCTTAGAATGTAGTTAATAACTAAATAGAACAGAAGAACCACCACCTGAGAAGCAGGGACTCCTGCAGGACCTGTGTATTTTATATATCATTTCGATGGCAAAGATGTTGGCTGGTGAGATTCAACCAGGATTGACCACAGGACATGCACATCTTCACATGGGCAAGACTTCACGTCCTTGTACAGAATGTATATCCCTCTACCTGTAAAAGTTTTTCAATAATGCTTTTTGTTTCATATATAGAGATGGGTTACAATAAGAAAAAAGAAAGAACGAGGAAATTACGCTTTCTGTGGCCAAAATGCAGACGATCCCAAAACTTCTTCAAGGGGGAGACGAGGAAGTGAAGCCACCCCATCTGGAAGATGTGGGTTTAGTTCTTCAAATGGTAGGTGAAAGGTTGGAAGGAATTATAGGGAGGGAGTTAAAATCATGGAGGGGTGTTTGCTTAGACTGAGGTGACTTTAACATTACTGTTCCTTCATCTCCTTTCCTTTCCATTCCCTTTCAGGATAATGATGCAAGAAAATATGTCCCCTTGGTACTCTGTCTTTGTCACTCGCTTAATCCCTTGTCCAAGGTGCTTAACCCAAATTAGGGACGAAGCCAATATAATCATGAAAAAATTGGTTCTTAATTAGTCTAGGTTTCACACTTCCAATCTTGCCGTACCTCATATTGAATTAATTCACTTGTTTCTCAAGCCAAAATCAGTTTCTGTACCTATTAAATATTATATGATCAATTGATTTGCCCACCCACTAGTGGGATTTCTCTTATTTTTGCTCCCTCAGTCCACTACTTGTTATGTGTCGGCAGAATTAGAATGAAGCTTCTCTAGAAATTCCAACAATCATTACAAGTTTTCTTATTTTTACTTATTTCAATCTTTTGGGCAAGGAGGTAGTCCTGCAAGAAAAATGGACTAATTAGTAGCTTCTCCTTAAAGGTTTCTGGCAAAACGCAATCTGATCAGAAGATTTATCATTAATAAATCAATCTTAATCAGTCACTAAAGTAAATCAATCGCAATCTGTATTGGCTAGCTCTTGCATTTTAAAGTTTTACTAATTCCTTTTCAGGCATGGAAATCCAATAATTTTGCAGTTATGTTCCCACTTCAGGAAACTGATAATTAGTGAGTTTCTCTGTGAGCAATTTTGGTTAATAGCCAATTTACCCATTTATAACCCAATTGTGCTTGCAGACTCAACAATAACAACAAAGCCAAAATGTAACCTCTTTGGTCACCAGCAGAAATTAGTCCTCTGCTCTAGAACTCCTCCAAGCTACTCTCAAAGGGAATTTAAATAATTACATTGAATCAAAAGAATGATGTCCCTGGAAGATGTAAAGCAGGGTGTGTGGTAAAATGTCGTGGTTGTTGGATATAAACCGGTGAACGAGACTTAATAAATGGTACATAAGCTTCTAAGAATGGAATTATTTGAAAAGTGTACGCCATGTAATCAGATCTTAATTATTTCCTCACCTCCCTCCCTCGTTCCTATGTGTTTTCCTTTTTGGCAGTAATTAAATTTTAATTTTAAATTAGTTGACATCGAGCATATAAATCCTTCTGGACATTCAGACCCTATTGAGGGAAAATATGTTCTATCGAAACATCATTGGAATTAAGCTCAATTTTTGCCCCTTGCTTGTTCGAAATGCCTAATCTAACCTATTTTTAACTTTTAATTCAATTTAGTTAAGAAATTTTAATTTATATTTAATTTAGCCAAAATTTAAAAAAGTGCAACTCACTCACATGAGTTTAGTTTTTTTTTTTAATTTTCAAATATTTTTAAGTTAATTATTTTTTAATACTAATTACTTAATTAATTATTTTTAATCTTAATTAATTAACTGTAATTAGTTAATTTTATATTTTACCTTACTAATATTAATTACAATATGAAAATAAAAAATAATATTTTTTATATTTTAAGTTTTATTTAATTATAATTTTCTAATTTTAAATTAAAAACATGAAAAATATAAAAATAATATTTTTTAATTTAAATAATTATAATTAATTATAATAATTATTTTTAATTTTAATTAATTATATGAAAATATAAAAAATTATTTTTTTTAATTTTCAGTTTAATTAATAATATTGAATAATAAAAATAATATTTTTATTTTTTATTTAATTAATTATACAATATAAAATAATATTTTAATATTAAAAATAAAAAATAATTAAATATTAAAAAATATGCTTGTAATTTGAGCCTAAACTAAAATTTATGCTTTAAATTGGACCAAAAATTAAAAATAGATTAAATTGGACATCCTCAATAAATATAAGAAGTAAATTGAGCTTTTTTTCCAAACATCATTATTTCTAATTAATTTATTTAGATATTGTATTATTTTATAATTACATTTTTTTAATTATTTAATTTTTATATATCTATTTTAATGATAAAATGAATGACATAATATAATAAATTAATAATTATATATTTATTTTAATAATGAAATAAATGATAAAATATAATAAATTAAAAATACATGTTTATTACAATAATAAAATAAATGATATGATATACTTATTCTGATGTAGTAAAATAAATTATATAATATGCGTATTTATTAATCGTTTTATATATAAATAACAATAATTATATATAATTTTATTAAATATTTAAGATAAATAATTTATTACTTAATGACTATCGATAATAATTATCAATTACCAGTTATATCCAATAATCGGAATATTATAACATATGTGAGCTAAATTTTGCTATAATTTATATATCTAATTAAAGGATTTTAGATAACATAATCATAAGACAAGGTAATTCAGTATATACATAAAAAATTGATTTTTGATTTTATAAATGTAACACCTTTAATTTTTAAATTAATTATTTTATGGGTAGATATTAATATTTTATTTTATTTGAATTTTGAAAAATTATTTGAAATTTTTTGGATTTTAGAAATCGGGTTCGATTTTTTGAAAATATAAAATTTTGCTGATTTTTAAAAATTAATTTAAAGACCACGTAGTAAAACTAAAAATATATTTGAACTATACGAATTTTTCTGAGTTTTCTAAAATTTTTGGGTCTAGTTTTCGGTCCTAAAGCAAAGTAAAAATTCAAATTTTTGTATCCTGAATAGGACCGACTGAATCGAATCGAACCGGAACGGACCGATCGAATCGGATCGGCCCTCTTTCTCTTTTTCTTTCCTCTTCGCGCGCGCCCCCAACGTCCTCTCTCTCTCTCTCTCTCTCTCTCTCTCTCTCCTATTTTCTCTCTCCTCCTTTCGCCTCTCGTTGCCCCACCACTGCCCCAGCCTCTCCAGCTCGCCGGCACACCACCTCAGTCCTTCCCCCTCGCCGGCCGTCGCCTAGAACCCCGAAAAAATGAGCCCTATTGCGCTTACGCGCATGCAGCGCCGTTTCATCTTTCTGCCCAAAATCCGGCCGATCCGGCCACCGATTAGATCGGGTCTTATGCTAAAACTGATCTACACCTCGAGAGCTTTCCATAAATACCAAGAATACCAAAATCCATAAAGTGGTTTGCTCAATTTTTGCCCGAAAAATTTTAACTCATTTCGACTTTTGGGCTAAATTTATGGCAAACCGTAAATCCCACGAGAAAACTGAGAGTACTGGAGTGCTCCACTCGTCGAGAGTTTCACGGCAATACCAATTTCAAAATTTTCTGACACTGTTTTTTGGTGAGTCTCGCAAAATTTCATAGTGTTTTTTCGAGCACTAAATGAGCTTATAAATTCTGTAAAAATTATGTATTAACCCCCGTGTTGTGGGCTTCGTGTAGGTACCCTCAATTCACAAAAATTCAATGGTTGTCCGGATCTATAAATTTCGGGTTGGGCAGACAGGTTACAGAAAAAGTCTAGGAATTAGGTCGAGATTTTGGCTACCCCACCGTTGTCAGACATCCCGAACGCGTTCCTGGGGTCGGAATCGGCATAGGTAAACCCGAACCTTACTTTTTCTTAATTATCTAGTGCTTGAATTCGATTAAAAATCTATAAAATATTCGTGGTAGCTTAGAAAATTATAATTCCTTTTGCATTAGCTTAGTAATATTGCTAAGGACCGTAGGGTAAAGTTTTAGAATTTTTAAAGCTCATATGGGTAGTTTTTATAAAAGGGGTTAATTATAAAGACTAAACTATAATTTTTCACATTGTGATTGTTGATTGTTTGGATGGGCCCAAGAGGGGCCATGTGATGTGATTGAGTTGTGGATGTGAGATTTGTGGATATAGAAGTGTATTTTGAACCCTTTTGCAAGTTGGATAGGTTCTAAGTATATGGGAGACTCTGCCAGATTTTTGGCACGATTTAGGGTGTCTTTGGTATTTTCCAAGCTTGTATCGAGTCAAATATATTAAATAATTATAATAAAATTTTTCAGGTGAGACGGGACAGCCTTCCTCCTCCGCCCAGCCGCCGCAGTGACATTGGTCTAAGTCTGTGAGTAAAATATTAATTTTAATTGTAATTTCGATATTATTATATGTTTAAGCATGCCCATGCATCACTTATAAATATATATCTATGTAGTTAAATGCTAAGCATGATTTATATTGCATTTTAAATTGATGAAATGTTATGGATATTGTTTGTGGTAATTTAAAGCAGTGTGCGTGCGTGTGATATGGTATTGGATATGGACAGGACAGGTAGACAAGGCTTGAGAAACACTTGTTAGGACCTGGTCCTTTATGGATAAGTCGGGGTAGACACAGCTTGAGAGACACTCACTGGGGTTCCGCATTTGGTTTATTAAGCGAAAGTCCGGCTTGAGAGACACTCATTGACAGAGGTTTGATTAAGAGGGCTGTATAGGGGATCAACTCCCATATATGTATTGTTTGACAATGTTGAGTGTGTGAGTGCTCCAAATTTGCCTTTTTGCTGTTATGATATGAATTGTATGAAAATTATGATGATGTTACATTTCACTCCACATGGTGCATTAGCTTTAGATAGCTATAGAAATTGTGGTTAAAATTTGTATTTTACTCTCTGAGTTTAACGCTCACTCATATTCATTTATTTTTACAGGCTACAGGAGGATTATTTGTTGTGACTAACCTGCTCTTCTTATTGCAGGTCTATTAATAGAATTTAATGTATTTTGTACAATTGAGTTAAATTTTAGATTCCGCATGTATTATAAGTACTTTTTTTTTTTTTGGGCCTGTATTATAAAAGTTATGTTGGACCTGTAAAATTATTAATTGTATGTATGACTGGATTGGATGAGAGAGCTGAGCTCTCCAATTTATTAAATATTGTGTTTACAGGTTGGGCGAGTAAAAAACTCTCCATTGAATAGTCAATTTTATGACCGGACTTTGTCCGGTTAAATTCTTGAAATTGGGCTCAAATGGGCCATAGAATTGAGTTGAGGAATAGTTAAGCTTACTACGGGCCTCGAGAGCTTTAGACTGACTCAGGTTCTAGTGCCGGTCCGGCCCATAGGTTAGATCGTGACAATAAATGAAAAATATTTATAAAATTTCACAAATTTATATATATAAAAAATACTCTGTAACACCCCTGATTTTTTATATATTATTATTGGGCTTCGTGTAGGTATCTTCAATTCGCGGAAATTCGACAGTTGTCCGGATCTGTGAATTTCCGTCGAACAGACCAAAAAAAAGTCTCCGAATTGGATCGAGGTTTTGGCTACCCCACCATTGTCAGACGTCCCGAGCGCGTTCCCGAAGTCGGAATTGGCAAAGGTAAACCCGAACCTTGCTTTTTCGTAATTTTCTAGTGCTTAAATAGGATTAAAAATCCATAAAATATTCGTGGTAGCTTAGAAAATTATGATTCTTTTTGCAATAGCTTAATAATATTGCTAAGGACCGCGGGGCAAAGTTTTAGAATTTTTAGAGCTTATTTGGGCAATTTTTGCAAAAATGGTCAATTATAGGGACTAAATTGAAATTTTACATGTTGTGATGGATGATTGAATTGGTGGGCCCAGGAGGGGCTGTGTGATGTGATTGAGTTGTGGACATATGGATTGTGAATATAGAAGTATGTTTTGAGCCCTTTTGCAGGTTGGGTAGGTCCTAGGTATAGGAGACTCATCGGATTTTCAAGACGACTTAGGGCGTATTGGTCTTTTCTTTGTTTGTATTGAGTCAAATTTATTAAATGATTGTAATAAAATTGTCGTGTGAGGCGATACCTTCTTCCTCCGCCCAGCCGCCACAGTGATTGTCGTCAAGTCTGTGAGTAAAATATTAATTTTAATTGTAATTTCGATATTATTATATATTCAGCATGCCCATGCATTACTTATATGCATATAATTATGTAGTTAAACTCTAGGCACGATTTATGTTGCATTGATAACTGTTAAAGTGCCATGAATGTTGTTGCGGTAATTTGGAGCAGTGTGCGTGCGTTGGTGTGCGTGTGATGTGGTGTGGACTATGGATAGGACGGGTAGTCACGGCTTGAGTTCTTCGCTGGGACCCGATCCTTCGAGGGGTAGTCACGGCTTGAGTTCTTCGCTGGGACCCGCGATGTGGTGATTAAGTGGAAGTCCGAGTGAGTTCTTGGCACCAGTTGGATTTAAGAATATATTACGATTGATGCTACGAGTGCGTGAGTGCTCCAAATTACCTTTTGATGCTATGATGTGAATTTATTGATGTTGCATTTCACTCTGCATTAGTTTTAGATAGTTATAGAGATTATGATTAAAATTGATATTTTACTCTAACGAGCTCACTCTGTTCAATATTTTGAGGACATTTTTGAGGTTAACCTGCTTCCTTTTCTCGCAGGTTATTTATCAATATTTGTGTAATTTTATTTACTCCTAGAATTTTCGCATGTGTCAGAAATGTTTATTTGATTTGGGTCTGTAAATTAAATTATTATTGTGGACCTGTAAAAATTATTATATGCATGTTTGATGGACTGGATGAGGGAGCTGAGCTCCCATTTATCATTATGATGATATGAGTATGTGGAGGGTGAGCTGAGCTCCCCAATGGATTGTTTATTGTGTTTACAGGTCGGGTGAGTCAAAAACTCCCCGTTGGTAGGTCCATTTTATGGCCGGACTCTGTCCGGTTGTTTTCTTGAAATTGGGCCCAAATGGGCCTTAGAGTTGGGTAAATGAATAGTTAAGGCTTACTACGGGCCTCGGGGGCTTTAGGCTGGCCCAGGTCCTAGTCTTGTGGCCATAGGTTGGGCCATGATAAATGTGGTATCAGAGCTTAGGCTCCAGATTCATAGGGAAAAATTATCTAAGTGTTGGGAAGAGTCTACTAGGAGTCACATGCGGAGTATAGGATTCTGTTTCGTCTTTTCCTGTAATTCTTTGTTTCTAGATTCTATGTTATACCTCGGGAAATATAAGATTACCTCAGTTAGTGTCTTGATTTTCGTGGAGTACACAGAAATGTGAAATAGAGTTAGTAGACATGTGAGGTCTATCATGAGGATACGTACTCCAAGAAATGTTATATTTTTGTCAGTATGGGTTTAAATGGTGTGCCCATTTAGTGTAAGGCACGAGTACATAAAAGTGAGTCTTAAAAGTACAGTTGCCCTAGATAAGGATGAGGATACCACTACTGGAAGTCATCAGTAGATGACCCAGTCAGAATAAGTTTGTGATAATAGAAGATTAAGGAGAGATAAGAAATTAGGAGACCTAGTCTGTCAGGACGTATCGTAGTAACTATACAATGTTCTCGATGTCTGCTCTGTAAGCTGCAGATTACAGTACTGACATGAGATTATTGTGTAGAGCTGCGTGCATCCCCGTGGTGCTCCATAATGAGGGTGTTTGAGATGGCTTCTATTTTGGTACAGTTATGCCAGAACAGAGTTCTATATTTGCAGAGGAGTTGGGAACTCCTGGCTAAGAGTCTAGAGTTAGAATATTGAAAGGTCACAGTTGGGTGATAACTAGAGTCAGTGACTCAGTTACCCCAGCATGAGCTAGAGTTACATCAAGAGTTGCCATCAGACCAGAGGTTTCGGACTAGTTGCAAAGTAAAGGTGACACTTATAGAGTGAGAATAGTATACCTTGTGTGTATCAGTATGGAATAAAGTACAACTCTACTACCTAGAGAAGGTCGAAACTATGAATTGATGATTTATAGAGCTATGATATGATAAAAGAGTCATTAACTTGACATGGTTCTGGCAAGGTGGTAGATGTAGTACCTTTGTTGCAGCAAGTTAGGATATAGTCCTATCTTTTCAGAATGGATCGAAGGTTATTACTGATAATGATGACTTATGGAATAGTGTCCCAGATGGGACTGTAGAGTGTGGTAGAGAGTAGTTGGCTCGGGTATCCTGGAGAGGATACAAGTTCCATTATAGGAATCATATATAATCAGATCACGATGGATGTAAATCCTTTGAATTGGATGACGGGTTTGGGTGCCCGAAATCTTAAGTTTTGGAATTGAGTAAACATGGAAAATAATAATAATAATAATAATAATAATAATAAAAATAATAATAAATAAAATTACTGCAGAATCAGTTCTCGAGGTAGTAAGGGTATTATGTAATCTAAAGGATAAGAATAGAGATCATACAATAAAAGTATGATGTAATTTCTTTGAGTTCCTTTCTAATTTCAAATTATTCAAAACAATAGTATAATCTAATTATAATAGTGTTAAGAGTAATAAATTAGCGAAGAAAAATCATGTAAGGCCAATGGATAAAGAAAGTGCAGAATGAAAGTTTGGGTAATTGATTGCAGATGCAATATAATCTAAATGCTAGTGGAAGTACTAGCTAGAGTGGTCAAAGGACCAAATCTGAGTAGCACAGACATATGATAACGCGATAGAGACTTTGAAAGATATAGTTAGCAAGTACAACTATTATGTTAGGAAGAAGAATGGAACCAGGGATAGAATAGTCAAGTTCTATTTTGGGTAAGACAAAGGAAATAAATGAAAGGACAACCTAAAGAGCGCATAATAAAAGGAACAAAGTTAAGATATAGGATAGGCTAAGTGTTATTCTTGGCAAGGAGAATGACAAGGATGGAAAACCCAAAATGGGACCACATTAGTGAGAAAAGTGATGGAGGTATGGAATACAATAATAATGAGTAAATGTTAGAAGGTGTGCGATGGTATTGCGGACTACCTAAATAGGTAGAGAAAGAGAAGTTAGTAAGCAGTAAGTTGAATAAAAGTCAGTCTAAGGGATCAAATAGGTATGATGAGAGGAAAAGAATGATAGATAATGACACATAGGTTTTAAGTTAGACTTTTGAGATAGTGAGAAGGTAGTTAGAGGTTCGTTATGAATGTCAGGCAAACATTTTTAGTATGATCAACAGAATCACTTTGTAGTGAAGCAATAACGACAGGACAATAGTAGGGGTAGAACGAAAAGTGACAAGTCTGGATGGTTATAAATCACTAGAAAGTTCAAGGATCAAATTAATGACCCTAGATAAGGGTGGAATTAGTGTTGGAAGAATTTATTAGTGAGAGAAATCTTTCAGGAATCAACAAAAGTTAAGGGCACAATAAAAACGATGATAGATATGAATCATAGGTCGAGTATAAGTAAAGTTAATAAATTATAAAATATTATGTCAAGAAGGAAAATGGTACGGTAAAGGGTTCATGCAGATGATACCTTATAGGTAGAGCATAATTGTGCTAGGAGATGATGAAATTTGGAGAGAAAGACCAAGAAACTTAGGTGAAACGTTATAATATGACAATCGGGTGTAGTTGAATATAAGAGGATATTTTCTTTCTTTTCAAGTTTAGCTTGTGCTTTTGGTTCTAGAAGGTTATATAAGGAACAGAAACTGAGTCAAGGAGACCTAGTTATTGAGAGTTTAGTAGGCACAAATTCATACATAATTTCCTGATATGAGAATGACAGTAAGTGCATACCTAGTATTAAGTATGAAAGGACGAACAGAGTAATGACAGGAGTTAAATTGAGTTAGCTACTAAGGCTTGCAACTGTTTTAAACTATGAGCTGGAGGAAGTACTATTTATGGATGAGATTCAATAGATGAAATTGTTGCTGATGGGTAATTTGAGGTTGAAGTTTAGAAAGCTATGGGCAGTATATATGATTATATTAAGGAGAATGAACACGTGAAGTATCTTGTTTGGAATTAAGGCATGACACATATTTCCTACAGTCGTGTTAGTTTAGATAAAACTTATAGTTTATGGGGCTCATATTCATCCAGGATAAGCAATTTCCTACTAAGGCTGATAGGGAATGATAATGTTCTGATAGTTAAGTTGGAAAAAAGGGGATACAAGAAAAAAAAAAAATTCTATGGGTAATTATAAGTGTTACATAAGGTGAAGAATGTGCTGGTAGGAGTAAATCATAGGGTTAGAATTCTTGAAGTAATGAAACTAGTATTCAAGATAAGACTAAGAAATAAAAAGAAAGTTAAAGTTGATGATGGGATAGACATATTTGAAGGAAAAGGTGTAAGGATGAGATAGGACTAAAATTAAGGAATAAGTACAGCAGGTTGAAAAGATACCAACAATACCAAAAATAGGAAAAGGGAAGTGGATAAGATGCAAAGGACAGGAAGAGAGCTCGATAGAGTCAGTTATAATGATGAGGATAAGGAGTGTCTAACCACTGCCCCTGTGTTAACACTACCTATGAGCGGTGAAGGATACACCGTGTAATGTAACGCCTCCAGAGTTGGCCTAGGGTGTGTTTTGATGCGGAATGGAAAAGTAGTGGCTTATGCTTCAAGGCAGCTGAAGAGGCATGAGCAGAACTATCCCACCCATAATTTGGAAATGGCGGCTGTAGTCTTTGCACTAAAAATCTGGAGACACTACCTGTATGGTGAAGTGTGCGAGATATACACCGACCATAAGAGTTTGAAGTACATCTTCCAACAGAGGGATTTAAACTTGAGACAGAGGAGATGGATGGAGCTTCTGGAAGACTATGATTGCCCCATCCAATACCACCCTGGGAAGGCCAATGTAGTAGCAGATGCTTTAAGCAGAAAATCTTCTGGCAGTTTGGCGCACATTTCAGCAGAGAAGAGACTGTTGATTCAGGAGGTACATGAGTTGATGGATCAAGGTTTAATCCTAGATCTTTCAGATGAGGGGGTATTGTTGGCTCACTTTTCAGTGAGGCCAGACTTAAGGGACAGAGTTAGAGTTTCCCAGCACAGAGACCAACAATTGATGAAGATTATAGAAAGAGTACAGCAAGGTGAGGGTGGTGAGTTCGGATTTGCCAATGATGGCGCCCTAGTGCAAGGTTCTAGGATATGTGTGCCCGATGTGGACAACCTCAGGAATGAAATCATGCGAGAGGCACACTACACACTGCATGATGTCCACCTGTGTTCCACCAAAATGTACCATGAAGTGAAAGATAGCTACTGGTGGAATGGCATGAAGAGAGACATAGCAGACTTTGTGTCCAAGTGCTTGACTTGTCAGAAGGTGAAGTTTGAACACCAGAGACCGTCAAGGAAGCTGCAAGAGCTCCCTATCCCATAATGGAAGTGAGAAATGATCACTATGGATTTTGTGGCTAGGTTGCCTCGTACCACACGAGGATATGACTCGATATGGGTAATTATAGACCGTCTAACCAAATCAGCTCACTTCTTGCCTGTGAAGACTACCTACTCGTGGCACGGATGCGGCTCTACATTCGAGAAATAGTCGATTGCATGGAGTTCCGCTTCCATAATATCGACAGAGGGCCCCATTCACTTCTCGATTTTGGAGAAAGTTGCAGGAGGCACTTGGCACAGCTGAACTTCGATGCGGCTTTCCACCCTCAAAGCAGACGGACATCGAAAGGACAATCCAAACATCAAGACATGCTTCGCATGAGTGTTTTGGATTTTGGAGGTCAATGGGATGATCGGCTAGCTTTGGTGGAGTTTGCCTACAACAACGCTTATCACTCCAAAGATAGGAATGGCACCCTATGAGGCACTATATGGAAGAAAGTGTAGGTCTCCTCCGTGTTGGGACAGAAATGGGGAAGCGAAGGTGCATGATGTAGACCTAGTGCAAGACACTTGAGAGATAGTTCCTTTAATCGAGGAACGATCAAACTTTTTCAAGAGGCGTAAGAGTTATGCACGGACCCAGACGGAGGGATGTGGAGTTTGCGATGGCGACTATGTATTCCTGAAGGTTTCTCCAATGAAGGGAGTCATGAGATTTGGAAAGAAGGGCAAGTTGGCACCTCGGTATATTGGACCTTTTGAGGTTACTGATAGAGTTGGAGCAGTTGCCTACCGGTTGGAGCTACCACCCAACCTCTCTCACGTTCATCCCGTGTTTCACATCTCCATGCTCAGGAAATACATTCCCGATCCTTCTCATGTACTGCAACCGGATGTGATAGAGCTAAAAGAGAATTTGACATTTGAGGAGCAGCCTGTAGCCAGAGTGGACTACCAAGTGGGACAGCTGAGATCAAAACAGATCCCTATGGTTAAGGTTTTGTGGAGGAGTCAGTCAGTGGAAGAGTGCACCTGGGAGTTAGAACGGGACATGCGTAGCAAGTACCCTTATCTGTTCAATATGTGATCATGTACTTTATTCTGCCTTGTGTAAAATTCAAGGATGAATTTTCTGTAAGGGGGGAAGAATGTAACACCCCTGATTTTTTATATATTATTATTGGGCTTCGTGTAGGTATCTTCAATTCGCGGAAATTCGACAGTTGTCCGGATCTGTGAATTTCCGTCAAGACAGACCACTAGGAAAAGTCTCCGAATTGGATCGAGGTTTTGGCTACCCCACCATTGTCGACGCGTCCCGCGTTCGAAAGTCGGAATTGGCAAAGGTAAACCCGAACCTTGCTTTTTCGTAATTTTCTAGTGCTTAAATAGGATTAAAAATCCATAAAATATTCGTGGTAGCTTAGAAAATTATGATTCTTTTTGCAATAGCTTAATAATATTGCTAAGGACCGCGGGGCAAAGTTTTAGAATTTTTAGAGCTTATTTGGGCAATTTTTGCAATAATGGTCAATTATAGGGATTAAATTGAAATTTTACATGTTGTGATGGATGATTGAATTGGTGGGCCCAGGAGGGGCTGTGTGATGTGATTGAGTTGTGGACATATGGATTGTGAATATAGAAGTGTGTTTTGAGCCCTTTTGCAGGTTGGGTAGGTCCTAGGTATAGGGGAGACTCTGTCGGATTTTCGGCACGACTTAGGACGTATTGGTCTTTTTCTTTGTTTGTATTGAGTCAAATTTATTAAATGATTATAATAAAATTGTCAGGTAAGGCAGGACAGCCTTCTTCCTCCGCCCAGCCGCCACAGTGATTGTCGTCAAGTCTGTGAGTAAAATATTAATTTTAATTGTAATTTCGATATTATTATATGTTCAGCATGCCCATGCATCACTTATATGCATATAATTATGTAGTTAAACTCTAGGCACGATTTATGTTGCATTGATAACTGTTAAAGTGCCATGAATGTTGTTGCGGTAATTTGGAGCAGTGTGCGTGCGTTGGTGTGCGTGTGATGTGGTGTGGACTATGGATAGGACGGGTAGTCACGGCTTGAGTTCTTCGCTGGGACCCGATCCTTCGAGGGGTAGTCACGGCTTGAGTTCTTTGCTGGGACCCTCGATTTGGTTATTAAGTGGAAGTCCGAGCTGAGTTCTTCTTCACGCACCGGGTTGGATTTAAGAGAGTCAGATAGGGATCGGCTCCCATATATTATGATTGATGCTACAGTGCGTGAGTGCTCCAAATTACCTTTTGATGCTATGATGTGAATTTATTATTGCGATGTTGCATTTCACTCTACAGGGTGCATTAGTTTTAGATAGTTATAGAGATTATGATTAAAATTGATATTTTACTCTCTGAGTCGAACGCTCACTCCTGTTCAATATTTTTCCAGGCCACAGGAGGACATTTTTGAGGTTAACCTGCTTCCTTTTCTCGCAGGTTATTTATCAATATTTGTGTAATTTTATTTACTCCTAGAATTTACGCATGTGTCAGAAATGTTTATTTGATTTGGGTCTGTAAATTAAATTATTATTGTGGACCTGTAAAAATTATTATATGCATGTTTGATGGACTGGATGAGGGAGCTGAGCTCCCATTTATCATTATGATGATATGAGTATGTGGAGGGTGAGCTGAGCTCCCCAATGGATTGTTTATTGTGTTTACAGGTCGGGTGAGTCAAAAACTCCCCGTTGGTAGGTCCATTTTATGGTCGGACTCTGTCCGGTTGTTTTCTTGAAATTGGGCCCAAATGGGCCTTAGAGTTGGGTAAATGAATAGTTAAGGCTTACTACGGGCCTCGGGGGCTTTAGGCTGGCCCAGGTCCTAGTGCCGGTCCGGCCCATAGGTTGGGTTGTGACATACTCCTTGCTCTCAACTCATGGTCTACCATCTCAATTTTTTCTTTCTCTATCCCCTTTATTTTTAAACTAAAACCAAGCGTATTCTAAAAGAAAAAAAAATTTTTTTGGAAGGAAATTAATTTTAAAAAAATTTAAAAATTATAATTCATTTAATTAAAATAATAAAATTAAATATAGAAAATAATATATTTTTTCTTAGAAAATATATGTGATTTTTATTCTTAAATAAAGAAAGGAAATTGCTATTTAGATTTTGTTTATTTCAAAAAACTAATTTATATATAGAAATATTTTTTTTATGAAAAATATTTTTTTAAAAAATATTTCATATGAAAATATTTTATGTTATTTGGTTATAATATTAAATTAATAGTATATAAGGAAATTACTATTTAGTTTTTGTTTATTTTTAAAAAAAATAATTTATACATAAAAATAGTTTTTATGAAAAATATTTTATATGAAAATATTTTATGTTATTTGGTTATAATATTAAATTAATAATATCTACTTATTTCATGTACGTACGAGTGTTTTCATATTTTAATAAGACTATTAAAATTTAAAAAATAAAAAATAATTTAATTTTTTTTAATTAGTAAAATATTTTTTATTAATTATTTTTTAAGTATCTAAACACTAAAAAGAGACAAAAAAAATATATTTTTCCTAAAATAAATAAATCCTTGGTCTATGTAATATGTATTTAATAAATTTAATGATATGATTGTCATATTTTCAAAAACACATTAATCTTTCCCTAAGTTTTGATTTATCATACATTTTCATAATTTCACTTTTTTTTTCAAAATTTTGCCATTAATAATAAAAAATAATGTATTTTTAAAAATATAAAAATTAAATTATTAATTTTACATAATCGAGATACCACGAAGGAAGGGCTGAATGCAATTTTGTAGAAACTCATTTCCAAGAGGGGACCATGGCCAACATTTTGTTGCCCAAATAGGAAAGTCCTGATTTCAGCCCAGTTAGATTTTGGGTCCAATTGGGCCAATAAACAGAGTTGAGGCGGTCAAATAGGTGATTAGGAGGTTATAAATGGAAAATCACTCCCAAGTTTTAGAGCCGAGACGCTGCTTGCGCACTTACCCTAATCCCCAATAATGAGCAGACCAACGTCGACGATTGAAATTCCCGATCGCCGGTATCGTCCAGAACGCCAAAGCGAGCGTTATACACCTGAATCCGACACCTCCGCTGACTACTACCGCCAGCGGGACCGCCGAAGTCCCTCCTACCATAGCTACGATGAGCTTCACCGAGGAACCGGTCGCGGCCGCTACCGCTCAAGCTCACCTGAGTATTCAAGCCCTGGAAGAAGAAGCCCAAGCCCTAGGCCCAGGAAAAACCTAGATTCTCCGCCAAAAAAGTTCGGCAGGGGGCGGGCATACCTCGATCGCGGCGGCTCTCGTAATGGAAGGAACTCGGAATCAGAATCCGATGAGGAGTTGAAGGGTTTGAGCTTTGAAGAGCGGAGGAGGCTGAAGAGGCAGAAGATGAGGAAGAACATCGCGAAATATTGTATTTGGACGCTTACCCCTAGTCCACCCAGGGATGAGAACGAAGAAGAAGATTTGGAAGGCAAACCAGATGAGATTTCGGAGAAGTATGGGGAAGACGAAGAGAAGATTGACTTTAGCGAGAAAGAGAAAGGAAAAGCGCGTGATGGAAAGGGTGTATCAGAATCTGAGTCTGGGAAATCTGTGAGCAACGATTCAGAATCCGAGTCTGTGTCTGAGTCTGAATCTGAATCAAATGATTCTGGGTCAAGGAAGAAGAGGAGATCGAGTTCTAAGCGCAGGGGCAGGAAATCATCTATGGATAGCGAATCAGATGAGGATGAGAGTGAGAGTGGGAATGAAACTGAATCGGATTCTGAAGAGGATCGAAGACGCAGAAAGAAGTCACGGAAAAGCAGCAGCAGCAGCAGTAGAAGGGAGAGCAGCAAGAGAAGTAGCAGAAAAAGAAAAAGTCGGAGGAAAAGTAGGTACAGTGATTCTGATGATAGTGGGAGTGAAGAATCCGAATACGAGTCTAAGAAGAGAAGGCGCATTTCAGGGTCTAAACGCAGCAGGAAAAAGAGGTCTGAAACAGAGAGTGCCAGTTCATACTCAGATAAGAGTTCAGATGCTGATATAGATGCAAAGGGAAAATCAAAGCCAGATGAGATGAAGACTGAAATTAATGCTGATGCTCTTATATTAAAAGAGATGATCGAGGCACAGAAGAAGCCTGCTCTGGATAATGAACCTACGGTTGGGCCAATGCCCCTACCCAGAGCTGAGGGGCATATAAATTATGGTGGTGCATTGAGGCCAGGTGAAGGCGATGCTATTGCACAGTATGTGCAGCAAGGAAAGCGTATTCCACGTAGAGGTGAAGTGGGTCTTTCTGCTGAAGAAATTCAAAAATTTGAGAGCCTCGGATATGTGATGAGTGGTAGCAGGCACCAGAGGATGAATGCCATTCGTATTAGGAAAGAAAACCAGGTCTACAGTGCTGAGGACAAGCGAGCTTTGGCTATGTTTAACTATGAAGAGAAGGCAAAACGTGAGCACAAGGTTATGGCTGATTTACAGAGGCTGGTGCAGCGCCATATTGGGCAGGACGTTGGTCCCACTCATGATCCTTTTGCAGCAAAAGCTTCTGATGGTGTTGATGCTTGATAGTGAGGTGCGCTCGTCAATATTTGTGTAGTGACTTCCTTATGCCATTGATTGTGGATCTTTGTACTTGAATTGATGTTTAGTGGAATTACATATACCTGTTTTGTCCACGATTATTTTCTGAATTACTTCTTTGGCTTCATATTTTTGAGTGCATTTATACTAGCCTGGCATGTTAGATTTTGACGAGTCTAAAGGATGAATAAGTTTAGTTCTTTGATGCCTTATTTGTAAAATCAAACTACACTTTCAGTCAGCTATAGCAAAAGCAAGTTAGTCAGTTGTCTCAAAAGCATACGGACAGGAATAGTATTCACTTCTTGTGAAATTTGTATAACTGTAGTTTGGATGCTGCATTGAAAGATTGCTTAACTGCTTAAGTAGTCTTTTGTTTACCAGTGTGCGATCCTGTCTTGTATTGAACCCTTCTTGTGTAATTTGCAATTTCCCCCCCATAGAAGTGTATATCTAATTGTTGCTATGGATGTGTATCTGTGTGGTTGGTACCGTTCTTGTGGTCTATGATGGGGCTTTGGTTATGAATGCTGTTAGTTCGATCATGATTGAGTGACATCAACTCTTTCCTCCATGTCTTTCTGGTAAACAAGCTGACAATGACATGCATAGTGAAGCAAAAAAGTTTTGATGACTAGAGTCTGATGCTACGTAGCACGGAAAGGGAAACGTGGACACGGGTAAACGCGGAAACGGATACTGGGAAACTGCATTTTAAAAAATATAGGAAATGGAAACGTGGGGAAACGCGTAAATATAAAAAATATAGGGATATATTTATAAATAAATAACATATATACATATATATGTGTGTATATTTATGGATTTAAAAGTCCTAGTTATAATAAATTTAAATATTAAAAAAATGAAATTAATTACTTGATTAATTAATTAGATTATTTATATATTTATAATTATAAATAATTGAAATAATAAATATATAGAATAATAAAATTAATATTAAAATACTGAAAATAAAGGTTGAAAGTTTTAATACAGTGAAAATTGAATAAAAAAAGTAATAATGATTAAAAAAAATTTTCAAATAGGAAATAACGTGGGTATTAGGATTCAGGGAAGGAGCAGAGCCATCGAAGAAGGAGCAGCGCCATCGGGGAAGGGAGGCTGATTGGCAAAGCATCGGATGGGGAAGGAAGCAGAGACCAGTCACCTCCCATTGCCGGCACGCTGCCCCACCAGGTACTCCTCCTCCTTTTCCTCTTCTTTTTCTTCTTCTTTTTTCTTTGCCTTCTCCTTTCTTCCTGGAGGTGCGACTTTTTTTGTTTTTTTCAAAGAAACGCGTGTCCGGATAAGGAAACGCGTTTCCGATTTCAAGGAATTACGGAAACGGCCCAGAGACGTTTCCTCGCCGTGTCCTAATGTTTCCGGCAAGGAAACGTTTACAGAACGGGGAAACGCTCCCACCTCCCGTTTCCGTGCATCCTAGGTCTGATGTGCTGGCAACTTCTATTTGGAGCTGGGGCAAGTTCAGGTTATTTCAATTAGCGTCAATGACTAATAAAAAGATCATGCAAGTTGAAGTTTGAAAAAGCAAAATAATTTATTTCATAGACCAGCACCTCAGCAGGATAGAAATGTCAATTTTGTAGGATTGCCCAGGTAAAGATGAATGTGTGAAATCTTGGATGTGGTTTTTACTGAGAAAATATTTGTTGTAATTTCTTGGATGTGCTCCTAAGACATTAGGGAGTTGGTGAAACCGTGAAAGGGTGCACCAAAATGACTTCTTCAGCTTCACCTTGTGTTTGATGGAGTTCTTATTGAGAAAAGCCATTTAATGGTGATACAGAAAATGCAATAAGCAAAGACATATTTATTTATTTATTTATCAAAAAGCCTGCATTTTGTCATTAAATAGTTAAGAATTAGCAACTAGGCCTAAAAATTATAACTCTGTAAATTTTAATGAAATAGCAGTTTTCCATGTTATGGTACATGCATCTTTTAATTTTTGAAGTGTAATTAAAAATTGATGTCCTAATATTTTCTCAGAAAATGTGTTCTATAGTAAATTTTTGAACAGGTTATTTTCAGCAAAACAGATTGAGCCTAGATTACTTATGATTCTACATGTAAATCCATTTTAAGATGTGCAAGGCCCGACAACAAGATCTCTAAATGCTTAGAATAAAATTCAGTTGGAAATAGCAACTAAAGTCTGAAAGCCTTTTTTTGATTCCTGCATTAGGTTGATTCAGAATTCTGCTGATGTTTAAATGCCCATGGTTGTCTGCTGCTAGACTGAGGAATGGAGAAAGGTGTCTCACCATGACAGATCTAGCCACAGTCTGGGTTGGGCCCAGAAACAAACTGGAATTGGCTGGTCAAATTCGGGACCAGAACTGTCTCGGGGCCTGGTCCTAGTCCTTCCTCCCCCACCGCCCCCCTCCCCTCCTCCTCCTCCTCCTCCTCCTCTTCCTCACGAACCCTTTTTTAAAGAAAAAACAACTATTGGATTGCCTCAATCTGGAATTGCCCTTGAACCAATTCCATGGGGAACCAGCTCTGTGCAGTCCAGTTCAGGTCCCTTCCTTCTACTGACTAGAACCTAGAACCACTGGATCTGAGTGTGGCCAGCACTACATTGTGAACCTATTTCTTGCGTACAGATCAAATAGTAGTTTCTGTTTTTTTTGGATCTAGGACTTGGGAACTGAATTTTAGTGTAATTATGCACATAGAGAAGTGGTGCAGCAAAGTTGAGATAGGAGTAATGTTGAGATTTGAGAGACTTAGAATCTGTTTAGCCTTGAGATTGAAACTTGCTTTTTTGAAAAGCTCCTTTTAAATTTTATTGCAAAAAGTAATTTGAAGCTATTGTTTGAAGTTTTTATAATTAGAACTTATTAAATTTACTTTAAATTAAAGTTCCAATGCCCTTTAATCAACCTTATTTTAGATGGTGATTTTTTCAATAATTCTGACAACAATCTCAAACAAATCCTTTTTCAAACTGTGGAAGAAGAAAACCTTCTGCTCATTCAGAGCTAGGGCCTGTTTGGTATTATTGTTGAAACTGCTGTTGAGAAAATCACTTTTTTAAATATAGTAGTAAGAGAGTATTAAAAAATAATTTAAAATTAAATTTGATACGTTTTAGTCAAAAGAATACTAAAATAACAAAATAATTTTTTTTTAAAACAGCTTTTTTCAACAACATTGAAAATGGTGTTTTTATTCAGAAAAATAATTTGAGTCCTCCAAACTCAATACCAAACAGTCATTTAAACAAGGGTATGAGTTCGTGTTCTTTCAAGGAAGAAGAATAATAAGGCCTAAAGAAATGAAAAATTAAGACAAATTAGAAAAAGTTAGGCAACTATAAAGAGAGAAGTGCATATCAAATTGGTTTACGTGCTCTAAGTTTAGGGTGGGTTTTGTTGGGTCTCAAATTAGTCATTTGATTGTGAAATCCACATGGTATTTTCCAATTTACTTTAGTGTTCTTCATGGATGTTGGTATAACATGACCTAGAAGTATCACACATTTCTGAGGATTTAATCCAAAATTGTTTAGAGTGGAGAAAAAAAGTTTATATAACTGACTCCAAATATTTGGGATAAAGGCTTAGTTGAGTTGAGTTGTTCTTCATGGATGTTGGCTTAAGAATGTGGCACAGTATAGACTTTGCCAAGGGAAGTAATTGTTGGACTATCATTGACTTGATTGTTTTTGAGGTTTATAATTTCTCCATACTCTAACTGTTGGAAACTTCTGCCAACTGGATTCTATTTATAAATTATTTTTCTCCTTCATTTGCTTTTCAAGATGTGTTAGGCAAGATTCAAAACTATCATCTATGCTTAACACAAATCAATGATGATTCCACTGTGGCAATTAAGAATGGACATAAAAAAAAAGGTCGGATGTTATATGAGTTAATGATTTAAGTAACTGTTTGTTGGAGCATAGAACCGTGGTGAGCTCAGGAACAAAACACCTGGCCCATCTGTCTGGCAGTTGGTTATTGTTTCTTTAACATGAACCATGGGTATTTGCCCCTAATATAATGTGAGCTTTCATTCAACTTTATATACATGAAATGTCTATTATTTTGCTGATTGCTGATATTAGTAATTAGAATTATGATGTCAATAAGGCAAAGTATTTCGTAGTCTCAGATGTTGCATTGATATTTCAGGTATTCTACCTGGAGACATACCAAGCAAGTGAAAACTGGAATTTCACCACTCTGGATTTATGTTCTTGGGCTTGTCACACATCTGGCTGGAGATACTGAGAGTACAAGTTCTTATAATTTTAATAGAGAAGAGTAGTAGGATAAAGATGTTTCAAAAGAATGATAAAGCAGCAAAAGAAGATGAAGTATTAAGAAAGGGGAAACATGCAGTAAAGGAGGTTTATTGTCCTCAGTATGCATGCTCAAATTCATGTAAATGTTAAAACTAGTTTGGCAACTGCTCATGCAAGATGAACCTCTCCCTGCAGCTGGATAAAACTCTTTCATTGGAGCAGTGGACTGGACTGAGTAGTTATTGATTTCATGGGGTTGTGCTTGACCCTACAGTTCCCATTGTACATGAACCTCTGGCACCTCTTATTGTGCAATGCCTGTTTATTGTGGTAATTAAAGGTGGATTGTTATGTGATTTTAAGTTGTATTTAATATATCACTGCTTATGTAATTTTCAGATTAGAAAAGCGTGTTTTAAAGGAACTTATCACTATATTATGTTAATTTTAAATGTATAACAATATGTGTTTTGGAGCGTGTATGCTCATTTCATGGAAGCTACATTGAGTAGCAAGATTTGGAGGCCAAGGTAGTGCTGGTGAGACTGTTGGGGCAGATGCACTAAAAATTGCTGAAAAGAATTGATGTAGGATTTGCTTTAAGCAGAGGTAGGCATGTGATGATTGTATACGTTGCCTCAAGCACGCCATAACGAAGAGATCTCATATCTCAGATCATCTGAGAAGACCTTAATCCTGTGTTTTTTTTTTCTCTACTTGATGCTTTTTGACCCTTGTTCTGGTAATCATGGAGTATAGTTACATGATGGTGTTCGGTGCCTTCGCAATGATGGTTGCTTGGGACCATCACAATTATTTGAAATGTCTCTGATGAAGAAGAGAATGTGCAGCGATAACAGTTTTGTTTGTTTTTCTTTTTAGATGAAATTATAATAAATTGAATTCCTCATATCCATGTACACAGTTGTCATTCCAATTCCAGGCATATACTTCTCATTAATTGTGGAATCCTCCTGCTAGCTTTGGAATATAATTGCAGTTCTAACGCATTTCAATTCAGGCTACAATTATACCTAAAAAAAGAATGGGGAAATGATTAGGATCCTCTCTGTAAGAAAATAGTATTTTTGTTTCATGTAAAAATAAAACGCTCATTTTTTAGTTAGGGCGTTGTGTCTTCTTGACTCAAAATCACAGGGCATACTGGCGATCTTGATCTCTGGGAAAAAAAAAAAAAAAAAAAAGAATTAGAAAACAGCAAGTAACTTTCAAGATAGTTGGGGTTGGTCCAAAGCAAGTCTCATATCACATGGCCTGTCGATTTTACGTGAGCATAGGCGTGGTGATGTATCCTATATGGGTAGGGGCTATAAGCACATGGGACGGGGGAGGGATTTTCAATTGCAAGGATTTTGCGTATACTATTATTATTATTATTATTACTTTATTTTATTTTTTTTTTGAAAAAAAAGACACTGGACCATCCAATGGTCTTTCTCTCTCAATAGTCAATATAGCGTTTGAAAATCACCTGAGAACCAACTGCAAGAAACACACGGTAGTCTTTATTTAACAATTTTTGAAAACGAACATGAATGGGAGTATTAATAAAATATATGGCTTAATGAGATGGTTTTGGCTCAGTAATTGCAGGATGTTTAAATATTTAATTTTTTTAAAATTTATTTATATTTAAAATTTCAGAATACTTTTGTTTTCTCTTCATGTCATTTTCTATAAATTTTTCATATTTTGTTAAGTAGACTTTTGAGGCCATTGAGTTGATCCATTCTCATCTCTCTCCTTTCTTTCATATAAGAGAAGAAATAAAATATATTATATATTTTATATTGTTGTTAAAATTGTTATTAAAAATAAATTTTTAAATATAATAATTAATTAATATTAAAAAAATAATTTAATAAATTTTCGGCTCCCAAGTCACAATATCACACATGATAGGTAAGCAAGTACACATTGTTGGATTATGTTAGTTCAAATGTCTTCCTAATTAGATAACCTTCTTTTTTGTTTGCTACTTACACTTTATTTATGTGTGGTTGTGGGAAAAATTATGAAATATTTATGGTAAATTAAAAAAAAAAAACTTCTTGTATATATAAAAATATAATTATTTTAAATTATAAATAATGCATTTTATATATATTGTGAGAAAAGATTTATATGCTAATACTGAATAATTTCTCATAGTTGTGTGGCCTTTGATTTTACTCTTATTTTTCTAAAAAAAAATTAAAAATAAATTCAAAATTTGTTATGCTTCAAACTCTTAAATATAGCTTAGAAATAAATACCTTTATTATTATTATTATATGAATCATATTAAATAATTTTTCAGTCGACTAAATATTTAAAAATAAAAATTATTATACTAATTATTTATTTGTCAAATATATTCAGAAAAAAATTTAAAATAAATAAATAAATATTTTATGAAAAAAAATTTTATTTTCTCTCTATTTGATTTGTCAAATCAATCATTAGAGTTTTAAATATAAAAAATACGAGTCCAATTATTATCGAATAAATTTAATAATATTATGTAAAAAATTATAAATAATTATTAAATTAAACAAAATAAATATTTATATTTAAATTTATATATTTTTAATATAAATATTTAATTTAAAAATTATTAAATAATTTATTATTATATAAAATTAAATTTATATTAAAATAATAGAAACAATTAATGATGTGATGAATTGCTAAAACACAAATAATTGTTGAAGAGACAATGCTTTAGAGATAAGGGAGCGTTGAGAGGGAAATGGTTTGCTCGGACAAAAGTCATCGATTAGCAGAGCCCAGACAGCCAGGTCAAGCTCAGCCAATTTAGTTGTTGCCAGGTGGCGGCCCACCTAATCCAATTATTTATTAATATTTCTTTTTTTTTTTAAAGAATATTTTAAAAAATTATTTTTTAATGAGCACTAAATATTGTTTATATGATATAATATTATTATAATATATTAATTTTAAAAATTAATTAAATTTAATTTTTTGTTATTATAATATTAAATTATAATAATTTTATTCTTAATTGAATAAAATTGATAAGATATCTTACTTTAATTAATTAAAATATTATAAACATAGTATGAAAACATTAAATTTTAATCTTAATAAATTAAAATTCATCATTTAATAAAATTATTGTCAAAATAATTTTATTTTCAAAAAATTATTAAAAAAATCTCAATCTTTACTGATTTTTATAATTATATTTAATCCATTGTTTTTAAAAATTACACTCAAATCTTTTGAAAATAAATTAATTGCACTGCATTATTAACTATCATTAATGGGGTCATTAACAGTAAGTGCAATTAATTCAATATCAAAAAGTTATAATTATTAAAAAGAAAATGATAGAATACAATTATAGAAATTGTGAAAGAATTTTGGAAATGATAATTTTGAATTTTAACTTTCCTTATTTTTGTTTAAATTATATAAAAAATAATATTTACTTTTTCCTAAATAAAAATATTTCTATCCTTTTTATTTTTCTCGTGCTATTTACTCTCTTCTTATTTTTTTTTAATGTAGAATTAGTGAAATTTAAATTATGCAAGAAGCATATATTTGCCCTTGCATCAAAGGGACCACAGCCTTAAAATAATTAAGAATTTTTTTATTATATGTTTAATATAAATTTTTACTTATAAAAAATAAGTTTTTATATTATTAACCTTTTCAAAATATTTCTTATTAGTGAAATATAATAACTTTTATCAATTTTAATTTAATTTTTTTTATAAATCTTATTTTATAATTTTCTATTAAAAGAAATAATTTTTATATTATTTATTTACCATTAATAAATGTCATATTCATTATTAAAATAAGATATTAGTTTTAATTATTTACATTAATTAACAAATATTTCATTTAGATATCTCATAATATTTACAATATTTAATTATCATTATATTTATATTAAATAGAAATTGAAGAAATAAATCTTTTAAATGTTGATTAATTCTATCGTCAACCTATATGAAATTGTATAATGGGATATTTTAAAATAATTTTTTAAATTTCAATTATTTTTCTTTATAATAACATTCTGTGTTTTTTCTTATTAATAATTGCACTTTAACAATTATTTTTTTAATTGTATTCTATTTTTTATTTTTAAAAATTACACCTTAACCTTTTAGAAATGAATTAATTTCATCCTGCTATTAACTATCATTAATAGAGAAATTAACAGAATGGTGCAATTTATAATTAAAATATTTAATATATTATTTATTAATATTGAGTGTGAAGGATGATAATTCAGTGAATCAGTGTCTATCTAATTTATTTTAAATCATATCAAACTTCTATATTATAAAAGTTAATTATACAATTTAAATTTTTAAACTTTTTTAAAGTTTGTTGGTTAGATTGGAAGGAAGTGGTTTAATTTATTACAAAGGGGACCAGTTGTTTCTGCCAACCAAGGGCCTACACATGCACGTGAGTCTCCTCGTCCTAACCAAGGGCCACGTGATTCTCCTCATCCTCCTTGGCACGTACTATAAATTCAAATTTCCTTAAAATAATTTATGTACGCTATAGGATGGATATATATAATTAATTTGTTCGAATAAAAACAAAATACTGGTAGTTTAATATAATTTTTTTAATAATAATTTTTAAATTTTTTTATTAAACTACTAATTTAATAATAAATAATCTAATGCTTACTTTGATTAATTTATTACTTTACAAAATTAATTGTAAATTTTAAATATTTATTTTGAGCTATACTTATTTTTTAATTAGAAAATGTATATTATATATAATCCTCGTATCCTTAATACAATATATATATATATATATATATATATATATATATATATATTTATTTATTTATTAGTTATGTATTTTAAAAAAGCTTGTATCATTTGACTTTTTATTTATTACATTTTAAATTTAATTTTTTAATTTGATAAAAAAATATTGGCATTCAAAATAAATGAAAGAAAATTGATAAGTTTTAATTTATACTCAATTTATTTTATGAAAAATAATTTTTTTGAAAATATATATTTTATATTTTTTTAATAAATATTTTTTAATATTTTGGACACTCAAAAAATTTGATCAATGAAAAATATTTTCCTGATCAAATACAAAACTAAATCATTTAAAAAAAAAACTTTTACTTTTCAAAATAGAAAATCATTTTTCATTTTCTGAAATTTGATAATCTTATTAAAATGTAAACACACACATACATACATATATACACATATATATATAAAATAAATATATATAATTAATTTAACATTATAATCAAATAACATAAAATATTTATTTTTTAAAATAAATAGAGTCTTAATAATAAAAAAAATTATAAAATTTAAAATCTAGTTTAAATTAAATTTAAAAAATTAAATGAGAAAGCTTTTTGAGTGGGATGATAAGGTAGTTGACTTGTATTTTTCTCACTCTAGATGAAGACACCCATAGTTTATGACAATAATTCATTAATTAGTAAAAAAAAATAAAATTAAGAGTTCCCACTTGGTATTAACAATCAATTTTCTTATTTCTAATAGACTTATTATACAAACATAAAGAAATCTTGTTATTTTTTCACATATAGCTACCAAATTGATAAAATAATAGCTTTGTTTATAGATAAGATAAAACAAGTCTTTATCTTTCTTTGATTTTACACTAATTAAAATCCATTTTACCTAATAATTTCTTAATTAAATGGCATATATATATATAGCATATATATATATATATATATAACTATTTTAGTGCATTGGACAAAATAACTCTACTTCAATATTTTTTAAAGATGATACTTCAACTTTAATTTAACACTAAAAACAAGTTTAATTTACTACAATGTAAATTATATCAATTTTTATTTGGGGTACTTTATTATATAAAAAAAAAAAAAACTTAATCGATAGGTGTTTAGTGTGAGTGGTTTGACATTCTTATTATTTAAGTAAAGTCAAATGTTTGATTCTCATAAATAAAAATAATGTCTATTAGGAGCTTTTTAACTCTTAGTAAGTCGACCTGGCGGTGCGAGTAAGATTAATCCCATTCAATGAACTGTAACACCTGTGTAATATGAAAAAAAATTATACCATAAATTTTATTTCAGCAAAAAAAAAAATTATCTAGAAGAATTCTTGCTTATATTTAAACTCTATAACAAATAAATTTATAAGGCAAGAAACTTTTATCTATATTTAAATTATAATAAATTTAATATATAATAAATATAATAAAATTAACACACATTTATATTTTGAGTTTTGAACAAACGTAAAATTAAAAAATAAAAATACAATCTTTATTTGTCATTAAGGACAAAAATCCTTGTAGTAATTACCTCTCGTCGCATATGCGTGTTGCTGACTTAATAAATTCGACAATCAATTAGATTAATTTTTGTGATTAATAACCCTAGTGTATACGAATGTTGCTGAATTAACATATGGTGATGCTTTACCGCATATATAAATTTAATTTTAGTCGGTTATGCATATCACAGTGTGTAAGGCATAATATTATTTATTTGTAATTATAAATTGTAATTATAGTAATTGTGTTATTAACCATAGACAAATGCAATTGATTGGAGTAATTATAATAGACAAAGAAACCTTGAAATAGCATCGCCAAATGATGATATCAAATACCATTCCTTCCTTTTCAATTTTCCTTGTTACCACACTCACTCGCACATTCTTTCACTCACTCGCACATTCTTTCGCACATTCCTCTTGTTAATTTTTTTTTATTTATAATGGTACATCATAAGCTATACCATAGATGAATTTAAATAAGAATTTCTGCTTTCTTTCTCCTCTTCGTTTCTTCCGCTCCAGTAAAAATTGTCAAAGAGATGGAATGCGCTGGAACTTCAGCCAAAAGTAACTGAGAGAAAGAGAGGGGTTACAGGAGTTTTTGGCGTTTTAAGGACTTTAAGCTTGGACTTATTGAAGCTCTAATGCATGTGTAATGTCAGTTAAAGGGGAGGCCCCATTATGATTCTTGTAATTATGGACAACCAGAAAATGAGTTATTTATTTATTTTTCTATGGGAGAGAAAGGGCAAAGCAAAGGCGATGCCTTTAGCTTTTTCTTTCATCTAACATTTAGTATAATAACCAGTCCTTTTCCAGCCAACATCCAGCTTGCCGTTCTTCTTCTTCTTCTACTACTCTTCCATGGTCTCCCTTCCCCATATGTCCATCCCTCTCCCTTCCCTTACTGCCCCATCCCTCTCTCTCTCTCAATTATTGGTTTTTTCTCTTGTTTGCTAATTCATCCTTTGTTAAAACTCGGCACTTTCATTGACTATCTACCAAATCTAAGTCATCCCTATATTTCTCTCTCGCACATCCTGCTGTGGGCAGCAACAAACACACAAACCCAGATCAAATTGAAGCATCAAGAAGCTGACTTTGGAGCCTTTGGATGATGGGTTCTTCAGTTCATGTTAATTTCACGAGTGAGGTAGTGTGAATTTTCGTACTGTCTTGCGTATATTTTTTCCCCTGTACCAAGGAAGCGCCGATTTCTTAGTATAGGTAGGGAGGAATTATAGAGAAATATATTGTTTTTCTTAATTTGGTATAATGAGAGACTTCCCTTCTTGTTTTGGTGAAAGTGGAGTTCAAATAGCTGATTCTTCATCTTCAAACACTGCAAAAGCTGCACAAAACTTGGTCACCTGTGTCTATCAATGTAAATTACGCGGTCGTTCTTGCTTAATTACTGTTACCTGGACCAAGAATCTTATGGGTCAAGGTCTTAGTGTCGCAATCGATGATTCAACGAATCATTGTCTCTGTAAAGTTGATATAAAACCATGGTTGTTTTCTAAAAGAAAAGGGTGCAGGAATTTAGAGGTAGATTCTAGTAAAATTGATATATATTGGGACCTATCTAATGCCAGATTTGGTTCTGGGCCAGAACCGCTGGAAGGATTTTATTTGGCTATTGCATTTAACCAAGAAATGGTGTTACTTCTTGGGGATATGAAGAAGGAAGCATACAAGAAAATTGACAGTGCTTCGATACATGGTAATGCCATTTTTATCGCTAAGAAAGAGCACATTTTTGGGAAGAAGTTCTATGGTGCAAAAGCTCAGTTCTGTGATAAGGGGCAGATGCACAATGTCACAATCGATTGTGATACCGTTGATCTTAAGGACCCTTGTCTTGTGATCCGAATTGA